>NW_016157145.1:623868-654568 GCF_001687245.7 Rhagoletis zephyria | reverse complement strand
ATGACTTTTTTCTCTATTCTAATTTATTGAAGAAGTGATCACCAGTAAAAATTATAGTTAATCAGGAACCATAAATGTAAATAATAGATTTACTGCGGAGAGGCGGGACCGCACGAAAAGTGGCAAAAAATTGTGGAATTTGCTGCTTGGAAATGTTAAGACTGAGAAAAAATATAGCCTAAAGTGTTCTCAAGGACAAAGGAAGTATGTCAAAAAATATTACGGTACGATATTTTGTGAACTTAGCAGCAAGTAGCGATGCAGCCACTATTACAGAAGGGCTTAAGGTATTAAAATTGAATGCAAATCAGTAGACAGCGAGGCGAAGAATTGTCAAATTGAACGCTAAGGCATAATAAAAGAAGAAATAACCATTTTGATCAAAATACATGTGCGAGAGTGGCGGCATTTTGGTGCATCGCACGAAAATTAAACCGTTGTCTATTGGGATATGTTAGGCCGTTCAGAATGCAATAAAAAACATATTTTTTAAATTTCAATTGAAGGTTATTTGGTCTGACAAGACTAAATTAATCGCTTTCAATCAGATGGCCGGGCATGGTATTGGGTCAAAGACCCAAATTAAGCCCATGCGCAGCATGTAAGGCAAACTGTGAATAACAGTGGTCGGTCAATAATAGTTTGGGGTTGTATTTCAAAAATTTTCTTGGTCTGTTAGTACACATTATACGTAAGGAACAGTATCTGTTCATATTTCAACAAAATTTACAAGATGTAGTCGAAAAATGAGAGTTTCTGCTGAAAAATCACCCAAAACATACTGCATATGTTCGCAAAGACAGGATGCAAAAGCAAAAGTTTGCTATTTTGAAATGACCTCCACAATCCGCGGATATGAATCTCATTGAGAATTTGCGAAAACAACTAAAAGCACAGCTTAATAAGTATCAAAGTCCGTAAAATCGAGTACATGAGCTGTGAAAGCAAACTAAGGATATACCTCCAAAATTTTTACAGAGATACAAATAAGGTATGTCAAATCGCATCCAGGAACTGAAACAAGCAAAAGGGTACTGAACATTGTGTTAGTAGTTCTTTTTTTCGTGAAAATTGTTAAAAAGTTCTTAAAAATATCCGAGTGCAAAACTGTAACATCTGTCTTAATTTACATTTTTGTCTGCTGGTTTTTTTATTGTTGTTGTATTGACTTCAAATCGTTATGAGGCGGAGTAGGGATGTACCAACAAGAATATACAACAAAAGTATGAAAGTCTTTAGAACTTGGAAAGATAGCGATGGCTGAAGTAAAAAGTGTTACCCCATGTTACAGTTTTGCTCGTCACTGTAAGACCGAGCAGGTGCGGAGATGACCCCCCCCCGCAGGCGTTGCACTTGACCGAGGTGGAATTTCCATGCAATCGTCGCTGGCATACGAAGGAGGTGTATATTTCTGGCCCTGGATTTGACTGTTTGCCAACCCTGAGCAGGATACGGAGAAGATGTAGCCCCATTATCGAACAACGTTTGATGGATTTCGCCGACCTAAACGGGGTTAGATCGCCGAAACAACAGTCCTTGGTCGGGTAAAATCCGAGTCATTCCGATACGTAGCACCGGCTGTCGTGGGAATGTTCAACCGATTGTTCATGTGGTTCAGATCTAGCTCTACATTTTGTTTTGTTTTGCCTTGAAAGCAACAACAATTGGTGACCAATCCATCCAATGACCGTCTGCTTAAATGTATGTATATCAGGGGTGTTACTCTGTAAACAGGGCTGCCAACTTGGCTCAAACCGTACCATTTTTGGCCCTATTTTACATCAAATGGAACTTAATTATTCAATTTGGCACAAAGTGCCAAAATGGCACTTTTGAAAAATAGTAATATTTCAATGTATTCTTGTGAAATCTTTTGCTTGTACCTCTTTTTCTCAACTAAAATTTTCTAATTTCAATAGTGTATACAACTGGTTTATTTTATTTTGCTAAATGGGATGAATTAGAAAAAATTGCACCTTTTTGGCACTTTTAATTTTGTATTTGGCACATTTTGGCACTTTTTGATCCTCAATATGGCACTTCATAGCTATGGATAGTTGGCAGCCCTGTCTGTAATGCGATGCGATAGCAAATTGTGAAAATTCGGAATATTGGCACCATACAATGCGACAAGCGCATTGAAAATTGCCCTTTCCGCATTCATTTTTTACCCTTTCACATTTTAGGCGCTCTGTAATGCGTAAACGAAAGCAAAACTGCTTCTTCTATCGCAATTTGCGTTCGATAGCTGTACAGCTAACGCAATCTACAAACTACCTGTAATAAAGAAAGATTTCTAAAATCTTTTGAACCAATATGATATAATATTTTATTTTGTAGGCAGCGATTGCAAAACTAAATGATTTTCGTTATTTATTTCACGAATATACATACATACATAAATACATACATAATTAAGATTCAATATTAAAATTTTTACACATGTATTTTTATAAAAATTTCAATCTATGCAATAACTTATATTAAGTATACCACACTCGAATAATTACTATATGTACTTTTAATAGGTACATACATACATAAAAAAGGGTGTGTTTTATTTGACCGAAATGTAAGCTATTTGTATGGAAGATTTAGCCAACATAATTATATTGGATTGTGGGCCGCTGTGGTGCAGTGGTAAGCAGTGCGCGCTTCCACTCTGCAACGCCTGGGTTCAAGCCCTGGTTAAAGCAACATCGCAAAAAAAAATATAGGAAAAAGGTTTTTTCTTAACAGCGGTCGTCCCTCGGCAGGCAATGGCAAACCTCCGAGTGAATTTCTGCCATGAAAATAAACAGCTTCGGAGTCGGCGTAAAGCTGTAGGTCCCACCGCTTTGTGTGTCAACATCAAGGCGCACGCCACAAATCGGAGGAGAAGCTCGGCCAAACACTAACATATGTGTAAGCGCCAATCTATTATTATTATTGTTATTATTATTATTATTATTATTATTATTATTATTATTATTATATTGGATTATGAAAACCTATCTTGGCTTGTATATTGAACTGACTACAGGCATTGCCATTCGGTGTCAAAAAGATTTTTTCTTCAGCCAATCAGAAAGGGGCAAAGGTTTCCTTTTGACACAACAACGTTAAAAAATGTATACATACTTATGTATTCACAATAATATTAGTAATTAAAAATTTTCAAGAAATATCAAAATTGTTTGCATGTCCGCTTGCCACAACAGAGGCCAATGTGATAATTAGCTACCTCCAACTAAGCATTTTTATATCTCTAAAGGCCGTGTCACACGATTGGGCGTTTGCGCAATATTTGGTGCAAATCGTATCCCAATCGTGTGAATGCACAAATATTTTTCTTTATCCCAACCACGACAAACAATTTGTACAAATTTCTCGATAGAAGTTCGCTGTATTGTACCAATCGTGTGACAACAAAAAAATTGTCGTCCCAATTTTTTCATTTTATACCACTCGTGTGACACGGCCTTTAGGAAATCGCATGCGTAAACAAAACGACTGAATTTGAATACATACTTTAATTTTTTTTTATTTGCAGTCAAACCACTTTCAAAATTAAGCCAACATAGGAAATAATCTAATTGCTTTTATTTGAGCAATATCTAGCTATCAGCTTGTGATGGTTAAAGGAAACACGCCTAATATGTGCTTTTTGTATGTACATACATATGTACGTACATACATATCAAAATCAAAATTTTTTATCAAGTGCATGCTGTGTATGCTAGATAACATACAATCAGGCGCAAAAATTAAAAAAAAAACTGTTTGGCTTAAAGTATAGGGTCAGATAACACTTAAGGTATGCAACGAAAATCATTTACTTCCATTTACTTTTATATCAGTGGTGGTTGCAAAAAGTAAATATGATTGCGACACCACTGCGATAGGGATAGGTTCCGATACCCTTTCGGATCGCATTACAGAGTAACCCCCCAGACCGTATAGTATTTAGTATAACACATTCGTAAAAAGGAAATAAGTATGTATGTATATGACTTGATTACGGATAACAACCAAACTTCAGTTGCGTTGAATTTACAAATTCACCAGTGTAGCTGTCATAAGCATTTAGATTGAGGAAAACTAATTGTCTTTTCGACTTTTATTAACTTGCTTACACTAAATTCTTAACTGCAAATGAGGGTGAGTTGCTACCCGTATACGACCCATTGAAAAATTTCACTTACCTCTGTTTCATCAGACTCGTTTGTTGGGTTTGACGGTTCACTGCCACGAAGAAAATTCATTGCATCAAAGTAATATAAAGTAGTTACGCCATTTGGCGATATTCGTTTACATTCTCTTAGATAGTTGCATCGAATGCCATTAATCTTTTTTTTTACGTCTTTAATTTCACCATCCGGATACCTTTCTTGGAATTTCTGAAGCAAAATTTCATATTGCTTTTTCTTTACATTGCGATCGTGGTAATCTTTACATTTTACATTCCACAGTGCCGGCAGCGAGCGATAAACTCCAATAAATTCAAGTGTGAAATCTCTTTCGTTTTTGCTGCTGCCATTTTGTTGCGCTCCTTTACTACTTGTTGGTATGCTGTCTTCTTCTGTGTCCATATACGTGTACTGCTCTGTTTCATCAAATTCTGAATTATTTTCAGACTTCACAGTTTCTTCTAATTCTTCCTCTAAGGAATGCTAAAATTAGTATTTTAATTGAAAAAAGGGAATATAATTAGTATCATTGCTTATTCGAATAAAATTAATAACAAATTTGGGTGACACCATGATTCATGACGCAAGTAGGAAGAGTATGAAAAGGAGTTTAGTGGTTCAAGCCAATTTAGCTAAAACTATGCTACTAATAACTTCATATCTTAGTTACAATGAAATTTAACCGTCTTAGGGCCATTTTCTCAAGTAACCTGTTTCTTTAAAGTTCACTTTATATTTAAAGGTTGTATTAAAATGTATGATTGTGTTTAAAGTAAAGCATTTTATTATCGGTTTCAAATTGGTTTATAATGCTTAACTTTAGACATAGCTTTATTTTTAATCCAACCTTTAAATATAAAGTGAGCTTTAAAGTTAAAGGTTACTTCAGAAACGGTCTTAGAGATCTTAAGTAAACACACAGATAAGATAGGGAGTCACAAGATGTCGTAATCGTTGAATTGTTTTAAAGTTGTAAATTTGTTTAAGGTTATTGATGGTTAAAATTCTGGTTAGGGCATTCGCAGGGCAAACTAAGAAATATTTATAGATTGTCTATCAGTTTAGCAGTGCGGAGCATTTTTTACATTTTCCAAACACATGTAACTGGGCTCTAAACGCTTCTTGCTGTGAAGTTTTCACACGTGGACCACATACACCCTGTGTTTAGAAATGCATCAAGCCAAAGCATCAGTCTCTTTTATTTCCATCATTGCACAGTGGACTGCCTCATACACAAATGTAAAAAATTTTGATTTTTCAAAAGCAGATTTCTGTAGTGTCTTTTTATAGCAAATATATTGACATTTTATGGTGAATGCCCATTTAAACGCATTTGATACATTAAACGGTACTTTCGCTCTTTCAAACATAACATATGTGAAAAAAGTCATTTGATATGAAAAGTACGTGTAAATTAAGCCAATTCGAATTTTGCGATATTTTGAGTTTAAGTGTTAATAAATCCAAATAACAATGGAAACGCAAGAAACAGGTATGTTCTATGATTTAGTCAAAGAAGAGAAAAGTGAGAACAATTAATTTTTAGCAAAATGCAAGGTGAGTAAATCATGTTACTTTCACGAACGAATATTCAAGAATTCTTACTTGCATTTCAACTTTTAACAAATATGTTCTGACCAGGTTTTATAAGCAGTTATTAGTACCTTCAAATGCACTCTTTAAAAGCCTGTTCATATACTTTCCCTTTATTTCCCTTTTACTTTAAATATCATAATAAACGTAACTACACCTTTTCAACCCAGTAATGAGAATACGTAAATTTATAATGAGAAAACGTAAGCTGATAACGCGGAAACATAAATTTATAATGAGAAATCGTAAATTTATAAGGAGAAATCGTGAATTTATAATGAGATAATTTTCAGCAAAAACAAACCGACTTAAAAAAATATATATATATATATTTCATGACCCAATGATCGGATGTAAACCAGATTAGTATGGGACCACCTCTGAGACACTAACTTTACGATGCAAAAAGAATTATAGAAATCGGTTGACGTGGTCCAAAGTTATGCGGTAACATACATAAAAAAAAAATTAAAAAAAAATTAATAAAAAAATTTAAAAAAATTAATAAAAAAATATTCCGACGAACTGATAACCTCCTCCTTTTTTGGAAGTCGGTTAAAAACGGAAATTAAGCTTACTTAGTAGTTTTTTCCACTTCGCAGTTTTTTCATTGTGCCTAACAATACATAAACTAGATAAATACATATGCATGTAAAAATGCAGTGGCAATATTTGGGAAACAATTAGCTAGATATGCTAATTGTGT
The DNA here is from genome assembly GCF_001687245.7 of Rhagoletis zephyria. NCBI lineage: Eukaryota > Metazoa > Arthropoda > Insecta > Diptera > Tephritidae > Rhagoletis > Rhagoletis zephyria. The sequence continues at coordinate 648,100 of NW_016157145.1, read as the reverse complement.
GCGATCCGCCTTATTTATGAGTCCTTTTTCGCCTATACGTCTAATGCGCAGTAATGAGACAAAAAGATTGTCGACGCCAAGGAAAAATTACCCGGAGAATTTTGCGCAAGAGCAGCACACAACATTTCACGCATATCCACTTGTGTTGCAAAACATGAGAATGGGTGAATAAAGGCAAAAGAAAAATAATTCTCATTATTTATTTACGTATTCTCATTTTAAATTTACCCTTTCTCATTGTAACTTTAGTTTTTCTCATTATAATTTGGGCAATTAACTATTTCTGCATGAAAAGTCATCTGTAAAAGAAACATACTGTCTTTGCATTGCTTTAACCCAAATGCATTTTAAAGTAGTTGAAATCAAATGCAGAGTCAGACAATCGACTTGCTGCTTGCACACAATTCAAACTGAATATTTGAAAGCACATTTACATATCTGGCCGTGGCTGAGCGTGCAAAGATGTTTGCTGCAATTGGTCGCGGCCAAGAATGTTCATGTTCAAATTTCATTAGGCGAAACATTTAACCTTAAATTTTTAATTTCGGTTTTTCTTAATTATGAAAAAGCATCTGTGAAGTGCAGAGCGAAAGCGTAATCAAACGACTGACTTTAAAGTTTTAAAGTAATTGAAATCAAATACAGAGTCGGATAATTGACTGATGCCCAGGACATCGCCATGTTAAAGTCAACAGTTCGTTCCAAGGAAGAAAGTCAGATCTTCAACTACCTTTGGTAGGTAAAAAACTAGGTGAACATCGATACTTAAACTAGTTGCTTTCCGTAATGGGTGCATACTCAAAATATTTCTAAAAAAAAAATTGAATTAAAAAGCAGCAGAAATTCTTGGTAAATGCGACGAATATGCTTTTCCATTGTCTAACAAACTTATTCGCATTCTCGCCACACTTCCAGCTAAAAATGCTACTTGAGATTCTTTCGCCGGTTAAAAACATGGTTCCCTAGTACCATGAATGCAGAAAGACTGATAGGTCAAGCACTTTTACACGAACACTTAAATAGGTATTGACATTGACACTGAAAGGATAATAAAAAGATTCGCAAGAGGAAAGCGCAAAATCGAGTTTGCTATTTAAGTTTTTATAATCAAAATTCTGAATAAGTTGTAAAGTTACTTAATTACATCGTTCATTTGAAAAACATTGTAAACAAAAAATAAGTATTTACAGTGACTCAAACAAATGACCACGTCTTGATTTTCTTCAAATATTCGTAATGTTTTTCGAGCCAATTTTTTTTGTTATTTTTATATAAAAATATCATCGAAGTTTTCAATTATTGAATTTTCTTAAATTTTCTATAAAATTTGAAACTGTGATTTACATGGTTTTGGTTAAAGTTTAGACGATATTTTTATAGAAAAATAACTGGAAAATATTACGAATATTAAAAAAAAATACGTGGTAGTTTTTTCGAGTCACTGTATATATACATGCATATATAACTTTAATAACAAAGTATAACTTTTTTTGGTGTGTTTTTTTTTTTTTACAAGATAGTATAATTGTTTTGTTACAGGGAACTCTGTAAATGGACCTTGCACAAAACACTGTACTTCGCACTTCATAAAAATTACTCGAACCTCTATTTGCATGAGGGTTCAAGCAGGTTGAATGCTTGTAGGTCACATAGCTTCGATTGGTTAATCCGCTGTGAATCAAGTTAGTAATTTAACGCTATTTGACAGGTTTAACTCAATGCTCCCCTCCAAATAAAATCCTCAATTCGCCAGTGCTTGACGCACAAAAGTACAGCGTTGATTTTTAAAATCGGACTTAAATTACGTCAACTTTTCATATAACGGTAAATTTCGAAAATGCCGAGACTTCGATATTTCGCAATTTAAGTTGATACTCACAACAATCGCTTAAAAGGAAACAACATTACATATTATGGAATTTTGGAAAATGGGAGTGGTGCCACCCACTTATGACTACATAACTTTATCTCATTAAGTGCCATTGACTTATCAATTTTAAAGTATAGTTGTTAAATCATTAGTTAAGTTAATTTATATAAATAATGTATAACTTGAATGCCCTTAGTCTAACTGTACGTACTATCGAAGATGTTTAAAATAGGGGTAAAACCAACCCTTCTCACCATGCTGCAGTAGTTACTGGAAAAGGCGAAATAACTATACGTTTTAATACGTGCGCCGGGTATTTAATCTTCATCAAAACTTTTCTTTAGCTTTTTAATCAGAATTTTTTGTATGCAGTTACAAGGAATACGAAGTTTTAGTATAATAAGTTACAGTTTTAAGCGGCTGAAAAATCGCGTAGATTTTTAATGATTTTTTATTTTTTGTAAGTATGTACACTTATGTTCAGCAAATAAGCCAGCAACGTTTTGATCAATTTTAGCAAATTTTTCTTTTGTTTATTTTGGTTTATATTTCTTTCATAAAATCTACCACAATAATATTTGTAGAAAAACCATATAAAACCACATTTCAAACTTTGTGCAAAAATTATAAAAATCTGGAAAGATGCACCTAAACTTTCAACTTTTTAATCAGATTTTTCAGAATGTCTTTTTAGCGCATTAAACTCCAGAATACTAAAATGCAAGTTTGAAGTTGCTAAAAAATCACGTTGATTTTTGCAATTTTTAACGCATTTTATTCGATACGTTCAAGTGTACAACTGTATTTGACAATTTTCTTCGTATGGAAAAAAGTGCAATACAGTCAGAAAAAAATATCAAAAATTAACGCGATTTTTTAGCAACTTAAAACTTGCACTTTAATATAATAAAATTTTATAAAACTGCATACTGCGAAAATTCTGAAAAATGTGACCAAAAAATTTAAATTGAATTGATTGAAAATTTAGGTGCAACTTTGTATATTTTTTTTTAATTTTTTGCACAAATTTCGAAATGTGAATTTGTATGGTGCTTGTTATCTAATTAACTAGATTTTATGAAAAAGTAATCTGTCTCATTGCGAGTGTCGTGTCGTATTTCGAGAGTCGAATCGTATCGAAAATTGCATGTCATTGCCGAAAATTTCGACTCGACTAGTGTATTAAAACGCAAAAACTTGGCATCACCGAATAGTTTTCGAGAATTTTCGTCGTCATCTTATTTCAGGTCTACAGTGGGCAATGCCAACGTTGTCGAATCGTACAATTTAGCCTAATTTACGAGTTACGCAATGATTTATTAGGCAAAAAAAAAACACTTAAGGATGAGCACGCCTTCCAGTTAAAATTCTAAAAACAAAAATTAACCAAAAAACACATGACCAAGTATAATTAGCAGCAGAATAGTTGCCTTTGATTGTAGTTGGGTTGACATATGACAAGTAATTTTTAGCAAAAAAAAACCGACTTAAAAAAAAATATATATATCTATATATTTCATGATCCAATGATCGGATCTAAACCAAATTCGTATGGGACCACCTCTGAAATCGGTTGACGTGGTGCAAAGTTATGCGGTAACATACATAAAAACAAAAAAAAAATAGTTTCCGACGAACTGATAACCTCCTCCTTTTTTGGAAGTCGGTTAAAAAAGCGTAAAAAGCAACAACTGTTTATAAGGTGAACTTAGCGCAAAGGGTAGACCACTGGCTTTGTAAGCTGGGGTCGCTGTGTCGAATCCCAGTGAAGAAGTATGATGAGGAGATGTGATGATCTCCGAAATAGCAGCTGTAACTGCTACAATTTATAAACTATAGTTTTTTCCACAATAATTTAAAATAAACATTAAGGGCCGAAATTCATTAATTCTAGTATAATAAAACGGAAGTTTTAACTTGATTTTTGAGAATTTTTTTTTTGGTTGAAGGCGTTTCACGTTTTTTCCATACTAGGAGTGCCAGTTGTCGCTTCCACTCCACAGCACCTGGGTTCAAACCCTGGTCAAAGCAACATCGCAAAAAATATAGAAAAAAGGTTTTTTCTTAACAGCGGTCGTCCCTCGGCAGGCAATGGCAAACCTCCGAGTGTTTTTCTGCCATGAAAAACAGCTTCTCATAAAAATACAATCGCCGTTCGGAGTCGGCGTAAAACTGTACGTCCCTCCGCTTTGTGTGACAACATCAAGACGCCCGCCACAAGTCGGAGGAGAAGCTCGGCCAAATACTAACATATGTGTAAGCGCCAATCTATTATTATTATTACGAGTGCCAGTTACTGTCGAAATTCGACCGTTTTTCTAGTTTTTTTAAGAGCCCTGGAGATGCTTTCAAACATAGCACGTCGTCTAACTTATAAGGTACAAATATACTTACCGGAAAATCTTCTGCTTTGGATCTAAGAAAACGTGACTAAAATGTTGTATATCTATTTGTTTTATTTTCAATATTTTATTAGTGGGCAACAATATAAACTGTGTTTTTGTAAAAAACCTTTGCTCAGCAGACAAATGACCTTGATCTGAAGTATCTATCCATCAACCATTCATCTAAGTATTCTCTGTGTTTAGATTGCTTATATGTAAGTACTACAATCAGGGACCGTAACGGTTATGCTTCTTTTTTTTAAGTCAAAGAATAATCGTTACTTTTTACCGATATTTTTTCAGTCAAAAATAAAAGATACAAATTGACATTTATTTTTTCGGCCAAATATAAAAGTTAAAATATGACTTTTATTTTTTTGGACAAGAATAAAAGTTAAAATTTGACTTTTCTTTTTTCAGTCAAACATAAAAGTCAAAACTTAACTTTTATATTTTCCGAAGATTACGTTCGAAATGCATTTATGGAAATATGCACCTATAAGAAGAAGCGCATTGATGTTGATACGGACCTTATGGATTACTGAGAGAGTAAAAAATTCATATATCCTCGATTCAGAGATCTGACATGTATTGTATATCAAATGCCAGCGACACAAGTTAATATAGAACGCGCCGTCTCAGCACTAAGCTTATTCTTAGCGATTTGCGATACAATTTGTCGGAGCAGAACCTGGCAGCTATGTATATTAATTGTTAAATTGAACTCGGAATCATTTCTGTAAAAAGGTGAATAACTTAAAGCTTAAATTAAAGAATCTCAATATATTTGCAGAAGATAGAAAATGAAATGCAATTGGAAGGATGTACATTTTTTATTAAAATATGTACAGTGCCGAACAGAAGTATTGGCACAGTGAATTTTTCGCAATAAAAATAAAATCTCTAAACTTTGCGCAAAACTAAAATCAACGCGATTTTCTAGCGAATTCAAACCAGCATTTTGTCATACTAAATTTGAATGGGCTATAAAACAGCATACTTAGAATTTTTCTAAAAAATGTGAATAAAACGTTGCAATATAGTGTGCAAATTTAATGAATTTTCCTGAGTTTTGCACAAAGCTTAAAGTTTTTATTTTTATGTGTTTTGGTGTAAAATGAACTATATTTTTATAAAAAATTATCGAAAATAAATTAGAATATTTTGACCGAAAAAAATAAGTCAGATTTAACTTTTATAATTGACCGAAAAAATAAAAATCAATTTTTAACTTTTATTTTTGACCGTTCTTCAAGCAAATTCTGAAATAGGGCATTGTTGAAAAATTTTCTGACATGGGGCCTTTTCAAACTGGCTGCCGAAATAGGTCGATCTTCCACTCAGCCATGGAAATGTATATGGCTTCTGAAGTTATAATTTTATGTATGTATGTACATTAGACTGCATCAATCCCCATACAAAAAAAAAAAATTGGTACAATTTTTCCATTGGAATTATAAAATTTATTATATTTTAAGACGTCCACCAAAATATTTCGGAAAAATATTAAGATTTAAGTGAGCTGCACCTATTTGAAAATACCTCCAAAAATGGAGTTTTTTATGAATAAAAATAGTTTCTTACAGATTTTTTTTGAAAAAATTCCTTCAAATGACAAAAAAATAACAAGCTTAAAAAATTTGCATAAAAAAATATTTAAAAAAGCAAATAAAAAAAATTGAACGGAATCATAATGATGAGATTTTTGATGCTGTTTTTACCTTTTTTTCAAATATTGGTATAAGAAAAACTTGAATAACTGAACCTAAACTCTTCCGATTTAGACTTACGAGGTGTCATTGGAAAGATATTTCCTCACCCTTTTTATTTCTTTGATAATAAACTCATTAAAAGGATGAAAGAGAAAAGTAGGATGAACGAACGTCATTCAAAGTTGAATTAAGATGCTTTGGTGTTTGAAAAAAAAAAGATTGAGACACGAATGGCCTTTTTTTTGACAGAAATAAAAACAGTGTGAAAATACCTTTCTACTGACATTCCACAAGTCTAAATCAGAATAGTTTTGGCCCAGTTATTCAAGTTTTTTGTAAATCAATCTTTGAAAAAAGTTAAAAAAAACCGCATCAAAAATCTCATTCTTACGATTCCGTTGAAAAGATTTTTAAATATTTTTCAGCAGATTTTTTTAAGCTTAATCTGTTTTGTCATCTCAGGGGACTTTTTTCAAAAAGTTCTTTAAGAAACAATTTTTATTCGTAAAAAACTCCATTTTTGGAGGTATTTTCAAATCGGCGCAGCTCACTTAAATCTTAATATTTTTCTGAAATATTTTTGTGGACGTCATAAAATATAATAAGTTTTGCAATCCTGGCGGAAAAACAGCAACATTTTTTGGTGATGCAGTCTAGTGTACATATATGGATTCCAAAAACCAACAAAAAATACACAAAGCTTGCTGTCCAATGTGCCGGGTGTGGAGACAATTTTCAAATTTTGTGAGGAGATGTTCATTAGGCGAAACTAGACCAAAAAATTATTGCTGATTGTATGAGGTATTGTATCTTCAACGTGAGAAACTCCAAATAAGATGGCTACAAGGAAAATGTTGTAAAAGTAAAGAGGTTCTCAAATATGGAAGGGTACGTTTTGCAATTCAGCTCATTCCGGATGCTATTCACTGCATTGTGCTTGGTCGAAATCCAAGTCTGACAATAATCCGTTGAATACCACTCGTGCTGCAAAAGTAGCGGGATATTTTTATCATGTTTCCCTACCTAGGAATGTTGAATTTTGGGTAGATAAAAATCCCGAGCACAAAGTACAAAGTTATGGAAAAATATTCAGCGAATGTATGATGTTACAACTGAATATTTATGTGCTGCATTCACAAAATATCGAAAAATATATGCCAAATAAAATGCTGTTTCGAGGCTAATAAAATGCTGTTTCAAGGCTTTTGTGGAAAAAATTAGCAAAATTATTTTTTGTCCCGTATTCGGCTGCCATAATTATGGTCACCGTACATATATGGAAAATTGTTGCCGAAGAATGATAAAACAAAAAGCCTGCCTCCCAAGAAAAACCTCGTTCAAGTTTCAAAGTGATATGCAAAATATTTAAAAATCCATTTACCAATTCTTGTTGGTTAGTAAACTTTTTTCTAACAGTTACTACACTAGTTATAACTTAAACATTCTTTTATGAAAAGTGACATTCTGAAAATATTTTACAAAAATGCAAAAATAAGAAAAAAAGTATTTTTTCAAGAGACTGAAAGCAGTTTCGTATTCTCGTAAGTAAACGATTTCAGAAGATAAATTCTTCAATCTTAAAAACAAAAGTGAAATATGTGGGGGGTAGAAATGTAGGGTTTTAAGGCAAAACGAGCTTCAAAAAAAGGCAAAAAAGGCATATATTTTTAATTTTGTTATGTACTTCCTTTATGTACAATGTGAAGGTCCAATTAAAGATATAAAAAAATACATACAGTGGTCAACAAATTATAACCGAGCCACTTTTTGCCAAGTTTTAACGTATTATATTTGTTGTTATTGAACTTTTGTTATTTTTTTAAATAAAAATATAGTTCATTCTTTAATAAAACCCGTGGAAATCCATGTTTCCAAATTTGAGTAGTCCACTTGTAAAGGCGCTATGTAAATTTTTTTAGATTTTTAATTTTTGGTGAGTAACGTACCAGTATTTAAATTAGTTTCATGTCCATTAGCAATACAGTGCAAAATCTTTCTACTTTCTGAAAAAATAGCATCAAATGTTAACTACTATTGCAAAAATAATACTTATGTATGTATTTATACATTTTCAAAAGTCTCAATTTTCTGATGAACTTAGAAAACTGCAAGAAAACGTGGTAGTTTCGGTGCCTAGAAGAAGGCGTCGTAAAAAAGAAGCAGACCAATCTTCATGAAAGAGCGAACGTGAAAAGCAAAAAAAAAAAATAGCTATGTAAAAGTTACTGTTTCAAAACTCCGTATATTCAATTTTTATATATAAAAATTTGCAAAACTACCACATTGCCATATTGTTTTTTAATGTTATTAGGCTCTTGTTTATCTAAATTTTCAGATAATAAAGAGAAATATACAATTTGGATGTTACTTGTTGTTGTAGACGTTTTTTTAAATTATGGCTCACTATTATAAAATCACATAACGCTGTTTGCAAGTGGACTACTCATTTGTGCAATATTAAAAAAAAATCAACAAACTTTCGTACAAATTTCGAACTTTTAAAAATTCTAAAAAATCAATCGACATTTTTAGCCATTTGAAACGTGTACTTTATTCTACTAGAATTCAATGGGCTACAAAACTGCATACTCAGAATTTAATTAAAAAAATTTAACGAAAATTTGTAGAATTTTTTTTTTAAATTGCATAAATTGTTAAGACAGTGTCACTCGATTGGTACATTTGTACAGATTTGTAAATTTTTTTATTGGGCTATTGGTAAAAAAAGTGGGACAATTTTTTTTTTTTCATTCAAAAGATTGGTACAATACAGCAATGTTCTATTGAAAAATTTCGATAAATTAATTTTCGTGATTGGGATAGTGAAAAATATTTTGGGTGTTCAAACAATTGGGATACGATTTACACCAAATTTTAGCAAATACCCAATCGTGCGACACTACCTTTAAACTTGTATTTATACGGATGTTGGTAAAGAACGAACTATAAAAAACTAACCGAAATTAAATAACAACAAAAATAATATTTTAAAACTTGTCAAAATTTGGTGCGGCTATAATTTTTTCGACTACTGTACATAAGTTGGCTATGATTACTCGGCCGTGCTATCATAGTAGCACAATGCCACTCATATTTGACTTACAAACAAACTACGGGCAGGAATTTCAATATTTCAACCCTTTTTTTTATGAAAAATTTTATTTTTATCAGTATTTTTGTTTTAATCAAAATGTGTTGAAATAAAAGTGAAACTCAAAAAAATTCACATTTCTTTGCAAATAGTTCAATATTAGTTGTAAAATCGTCTAACCGTGGGCAATTAACTATTTCAGCATGTAAAGTCATCTGTAAAAGAAACATACTGACTTTGCATTGCTTTAAGCCAATTGCATTTTAAAGTAGTTGAAATCAAATGCAGAATCGAGCAATCGCCTTCCTGCTTGCAAACAATTCAAACTAGAGATGGGCACGTCAATGATTTCGGATCACGTTCACGCACGCTCACGTTGATGGTTTTATAAATCACGCACACTCACGTTATGCTATATTTTTTTCAATCACGTCACGCAATCTCCCGACGCCTAGTTTTTTAATCACGCACGCTTCTTCACGGACATATTTTTGAAATTGAAACTTTATTTATATAAATAACATTTCATATAAATAGGCCTTATCGCACGAGTATTGTTACAAAAGCTTGGCCAAACACCTTGCCTGGCATGAACGCACTATTATTTTTTTTTTTAATAAATTTCATACAAAAGAATTCACATCAATATTCATTCATTCAATGTAACTAATTTTAAAATGACATTAGCTCAAATTTTTGTTTAAAAATAATATTTTGTCGAGGATTTTACCCAGCAATCGTGTACGTCTTTCTTCTAAAATCCTGCCTAACACAGCAAAAACTCTCTCAATAGTTGCATTAATATCTTCAAAAACTGTTTCTGCAGATTCATATGTTGTGCCTTTGAATTCGTCTAAAGTGAATACAGTAAATAAGTTAAACAGTAGTATTTAGTTTACGATCTTATTTTGGTGGAAAATACACATACATATGTACATATGTAGACTGCATCACTCCCCATACATATAAAAATCGGTACTGTGTGTTTATTGGAATTATTAAATCTATACTAATATATATTGTGAAAGCCGTTTTTTTAGTGTTCGCAAAGCTCGAGAACGGCTGAACCGATTTCTTTGAAATTGCAGACACCTACCGCACGTGTCCCAAAGATGGTTTTAGGCTAAAAAAAATGTCGATATGTTGAGGGGGCGTGGCACCTCCCATACATACCGATTTTTTTCATACTGCATATCTCTGGAAGTGTTCATGGTAGAGTTCTGGAACTTGGTGTGGAGATATATGAAATCAATCGCACACTCATGGAGAAAAATTTGAGCTATTGGAAAAGGTACCTTCCATACACCGAATTTTTATACTGCATATCTCTGGAAGTGTTCATGGTAGAGTTCTGGAACTTGGTGTGGAGATATATGAAATCAATCGCACACTCATGGAGAAAAATTTGAGCTATTGGAAAAGGTACCTTCCATACACCGAATTTTTATACTGCATATCTCTGAAAGTGTTCATGGTACAGTACTGGAACTTGGTATGGAGATACATATGTATGTAGAAGTAGGAGAAAAATGGGGCTATTTGAAAGGGGGGCGTGAGGCCTACAAACGTACCGACTTTTAGCTATCTTTGAATGTATTTACAATTCTTCTGGAGGTGTGTTTGTGAGTGAAATCCTCCTAAATGGTTGTACGAATTTTAACGAAATTTTTTTATGTGTGTTTGAGTGGGTCTCTGGATGGTTTAATTTCACAATTTAACCCGCCAGTTGGCGCTGTAGGTGAGTTACATATTACTAAAAATCTTATTTATGATCCGATTTGGCTAATATTTTAAATATGTATTGGTAATGGTAAGAGCAATAGTATTGCAAAAAAGTGCTGCCAAGTGGCGCCGTAGTCAAGTTATTACTAAAAATAGCCAAGTGAGAAAAGGTGCCGTGAATGTCAGATTAAGTAGACCTCTTGCTCCATTGAGTATATCGAACTCTCCTGTGTTACGATTGGCCCAATGGATGTGATTATTATAATATTATTATGAATTCAAGCTTTTAAGGTATTTCGTCTGAAATAAGTGTATGTATATTGCATTTCTGTAGAACAATGATACGCACCCATTTTCAAATTGCCACCGACTATACTATAAAGCTTCTAGGACAGATTCACTATAGAGCCGGGTCATTGTTGCCGCCAGGGGTGAAGAGGATAAAATTATCCAGCCCATTATCGAATTGAAATTTTAATGAGAGAGTGATTTTCTAATATTTCCTTTCGAGAATGAGCTGGGTTTCACTTTCTCTCTTGTTGCTATGGTTTTAATTTTTTTTCGAACCCATCGCGAGTGTATTTCCAATATTCTATGAACGTTGGAAAACTAAGGTTGGTTATGAGTTCGCTTTTAGTTCGATATGGACATTGGAAGGCCATTTTCGAACGTTCGCCAAAATGTGTATGCGGCACTAATGATTTTTATTATTTATCGATCGATTTTCTTCATTAGTAACTTTATTTCATTGCAACAGAACAGGCTTTACCACAAACGAAAAAATTTGGCACAGAGCCTGTTATTTTTAAAATTTATCTTCTGTTAACGTTTGATTTTTTTCATTTTTTCATTAAAAAAAGGGAATTATTAATTAATTTGTCAGAAACTATTAGTCCTATCGGAAAGTGATGTATATATGGTTTATGGAGAATTTTATTAGCTTTCATTTGCCGTATCTCATTTCAAGAATGTTGAATTGGTTCGTAAGAAATACGAGATTAAGTGGAACCACTTTAAGTTTTAAGCTGAATAACGGTAAATTGCAAATATCTCGAAAGCGTACCCAGTGTCGCCTTTTTAGCTCTTCGGTTTCTAGATTTAGCTAAGACATCCTTTTTTTGGCCACATAAATTTAAAATTGCCCCTAGCCCTTTGGAGAATTTATTCATCTTTGGCATGAAAAAGTTGTATATGCTTAATTTGTTCTCATTTTTTCATTTATGTAAGAGAAGAATTTTTAAACCTAGAAACTCTGATACATATATTTATATATACTAGGGCTGTGCGATTAATTGATTACTCAAAATTTTAATTAATTATAAAGTAAATAACTCAATTATTCGATTAATTGGAAATTATGATTACTCAAACGTTCAGTTACTCGAGTAATCAAGATTTTTGATTAACCAAAAACAAAAATATTTGAGTAAAATGCTTTATGATTAATCAACATTTCGAGTAAAATGAGTATTTAACATTTCAACTCTTTACATATGTATAAATTAGTTAAAGTTCCTTGATACTTTGAAAACAACGTTTCCGTTTTCAAAAATTAAAACAAAAAATTTTTTTCATACACAGAATGTAAAAAAGAAAATAAGCATTTTCCAAAGCAAACTCTATTACGAGCAAAATTATTTTTTTTGAGTAATTATATTTCAAGTAACTCGATTAATCATCGTTTTGAGTAATCAAAATCTTGATTACTCGAGTAATTGATTAACCGAATAATTGATTAACCAACTTGCTCGAGTAATCGAATAATCGCACAGCCCTAATATATACATATATGTATTGTATGTTCCTTACGTTTTTATACATACATACTGTAAAAGTGTTAGGGCCGTTAACTTATCTATTAACGATTTAACTATAGTTTAAAATATACAAGTTTACGGCCCTTAATATGCTTAATAGCCCATCAAGTCGATTGACCGTGTATGTTCTTGTGGTGTGATTGTACCAGCTGCTGGTGCGACATAAAAAACGATTTGATATTTTTATGATTGTACCAGCATGCTGGTGTCGTGAGTGGTGAAGTTAGCTCAATTTTCTAAGTAAAAAGTATTTTGGCGGAAAGTTCTTGAACTATATGAGTCAAAGCCGTGTTTGTGGAAGATTAAGTCCACGATATTGCATGAAAATGATGATAGTGAATGAAAATAAACAATGTTTTACAAAATCTTAGAAAAATTATGCAATTTCGGGTGNGCATGCTGGTGTCGTGAGTGGTGAAGTTAGCTCAATTTTCTAAGTAAAAAGTATTTTGGCGGAAAGTTCTTGAACTATATGAGTCAAAGCCGTGTTTGTGGAAGATTAAGTCCACGATATTGCATGAAAATGATGATAGTGAATGAAAATAAACAATGTTTTACAAAATCTTAGAAAAATTATGCAATTTCGGGTGTAATCATTTCGATCTTTCCTCGACCTCATTTGTAAAGAAATAAACATTGTACCTGCATGCTGGTAAGTTATATGCTTCGAGCCTGATGGTACAATCACTTGATGGAGCCAGCAAGCTAGTGTCATATATTTCCCCTTTTATACAAAAAGGTTTTTGGTTGGATAAAATATTAGCTTTTTTTCCAGAGGTCATTGTTTTTCTATACCATTACTTATTAAAAATGTTTGCATGGATACTTATACATATATGTATATGTAAGTAAAAAATTTAAGCTACCATTTTTAGCCACGACTTTTTTTAGCTCTTTTTAGCCCTTTTTTAAATGAATTTGGCTACCACTAAAAATTATTCGCGGCAACACTGAGCGTATCTATAGAAAAAAAATTAACTCGATTTTTGGAATCACCGAGAAATTCTACATAGAAATTGGATAGTGGCACCCATTAAACATTTTTGCTGTAAACCAGTGTAATTAGAAACTCGGCACCTACATATGCGTGATAATCAGCATTCTAATGTATTCAAAAAGTTCCAAAAAAGGGAATGCAAAACTGAATGCCCCACTTTTCTTAGCACATCGCCCCGGGAAAAAAATGCATTTTCGAATGTGAAAAGGTTTGTTTTACTGATTATTTTTTCTATTACTACACATTACATTTTCCCACTGGGAATGTACATACATACATATGTAAATATATTTATTGATAATATTAATTATAATTTCTATTCATAATACTAAAATTATAGATTATTGGTTATGTATATTAGGTAAAAAATTAATTTTGAATCTGAACGAAAAGCTGTTTCTAAGATGTCTATAACTGACTCAACTAAAAAATCTATTCTAAACTTAAAACTTTATTTTAACAAGAATGAGTTTTGACTTACGACTATTACTATGGACCACTATGTTTAACATGATGTACAACAAAAGGCTTATTCTAAATCAGCACTCATCTCAGATAACGATATTCCATGTGATTTTATGTGTCCACTTAATCCAGCGGGTTGTGCAAAACGTTTCCCACAAAGTCTACATATAAATTTCTTTTCTTTATCATGAATGAATTTATGTTGCCGAAGTTGTTTCTTAGTTGTAAATCCTTTATTGCATACATTACATATTTTGTCCCGCACCTTCGAGTGAACGGCTTTGTGTTCTCTGCGCTTGTCTTTAGAAAAAAAGGCTTTTGAACAAATTTCACATTTGTATCGTGGTTGTTCGGCATGAGTGTCCATGTGGTTTTTAAATTTAGCATTTAAAAGAAAGCTTTTACCACATATGTCACAAACATAAGGTCTTTCGCCGGTGTGAGTACGCTTATGGACCGTTAATTCTGTCGCGGTTGCAACAGATCTGTTGCAGACCTCGCATTTGTATGCATAGTCCCGTACGTGCCTTCGCAAATGAATTGAGAAATTTCTCGCCTCCTTAACTCCATGACCACAGACAATACATTTAAATGGTAACGAGCCGTCATGGGAAGAAAAATGAACTTTGTGCTGAATTGAACCCTGTAGTAGTTCCCCACATATTGAGCATTCAAAAGGTGCAACATCGGCTTCCAAATAGGAAATATCATCGTAATATGGACATGTTGGTTTGAAATCAATGTTCTTTCGTTTACATGCTATTTTTTGATTCTTTTCGTTTGAGGTTATCTTTCGCAATCGCAGAATTTCTTTTTCCAATTCAGTTTTCGTTAATTTCAATTTAGAATTTTGATTGAATTCTTCTAGTAGAGCAAGTACCGCTTCTCGACGTCTGTTAGCAAACCTAAATGCTATGTCTTTTTCATCCCAAAGACATGTATGTCGCTCATATATTTTAGCCAGGTTAATGAATTGTGCATCATCTAACAGGCTCGCAGCTCCTGCGAATTTTTTGGTACTAGGATCCTCCGGTCTTACCTGTTGAAAAGTAGAGAAGGTGTCACAACTTGCGGCGCAAAATAGGAGGCTTAAGTGGTAATAATTGAATTTGATGCGCCATTTCATTTGAATTTAATGCGACATTTCATTTGAATTTAATGCGTTTTTCATTTTTAATGGTGCCCTTGTCCTTATACTTTCCATAATTATGTAGTTAATTCAACTGTAATCTAACAAAACTGCACAAAGCAAAAGTATGCAAGTAGAAAAATAAATGTGAATATGTAACTGCGACTGTTCCCAGGAACTACCAAGGTCTGTTGGTTAAGCGATCTATATCAGCCGCCAAACTGTGAAATGCCACTATAGTGTTTATAAGTTGCCTTATAACTACTAAATACATATTCCTTTACTTAAATAGTTATTTAGGAGATCACTTAATACATACATACATACTAACTACTTAAATATTAAAGCAACATAAAATATGCGAACTTAAGAGTGATTTTTTTAGCATATGCAAGGCGAATATTTGTTATAAAATTATTTGTCTCTCACACTTTTTTATACGAGTTTCGTCTAGCTGTGGTGTGCTTTTTGGTGTTGTCATATAGATTTTATGCCGCCTGATGGTTTTGGTGAAAAGGGGATTCTTGTTATTGGCGTTGTCTTTTAACTGGCGACCTATTTTCGAGATTTTTTTATTTCGAAAGGCACATTTTGTTCGATATCGTCCACGTTTCTGCGATTTTGTTCTTCGAGGGAGAACTCTGCTTTTCAATTGCCTATCGAGCTCAAAGTGACAACCGTGGGCAAGAGTTATTCTTCGCTATATCTTCAGACTGATATTATTGGTGGTGTTAGTGCTGGATTCCAGGTAGACAAAGTTCTCACTACTTAAAAGTTATAACTACTAAACCAATTACACATGGCGTCGTAAAGGCATGTTCTTTTTAAGCTATCAACAGTGATAAGATCCAGCTATCAACAGTGACAAGATCCAATGAGTAGGTTCATAACAGAGCTGTGTAACTGTGATTTGATTTACATTTTTAAATCACGAAATACCAAAACCAAAACCAGCGTGACCGAAACTCCAACACAAACGCAAATTTTATTGTGTTACTAACACACCTGTAATAATTTTTAATTGGAGTGCCATCTATTGTTATTTCTTGCGAGCTATCTTTCGCATATGAGTAAGTAGTCAAGCTAATCTTTTCAAATATGAGCAAGCAGGCAAACTTTTTTGTTTGAAAAATCACACGCTCACAAAACTTCTGGGAGCATTTTTGATGCACAATTAATAATGTGATAGCAAAACGTGCCGAACTTAGCGGACACGCGTGACGGTCACGTCACTAGGAAAATGACCATCACTGTTCTTGCTGGGTAAGATTTCATTACTTTTCTCTTGTTCCGTAGTGAGGATTGTATTTTGAATCTACAATCATTCAAAAGCAAAGTGATTTCACACAGCAAGCTGCTAAACATATAATTGAAAACCTTAGAATGCTGAAGTAAATGGAATTCAATACTGAATGAGCTTCCAGATGAATGAACACTTTGCTATGTGTGCATTCTCTAATTCAGTTCCAATCAAATTGTATACACTAAAAAAAATATGTAGGTAAGTTTAGATTGGGTACCCGGATGATGGAATAATGAGGTGTATGAGTTTTACAACTACATGACATGTGCCGCGTATCAATGTACAGCGGCCGCGCGGACTAAGCCATGTCCTACGAATGGATGCTTATGCTTGAGACTCCTCCACGCATGAAACGCGTCTTGATTCACATGAACATATTCTAAAAATTTATAGTTTTGGTTGTTTACAAACTGAGTGCAAAATTTTTCAAGACAATTGGTATCTATGTATATCTTTTTCTTTAAAAGATGGGAAAATATGCGTATAGCAGTTTTCATCATTCAATTCAATATTTATGTATACACATATGTACATATTATGTACATTTTTTAAATATGTGACCATTTCTCGCGCATTTATGCCCGTTTTTTTTATTTGATCCAAACGATATTTTTTTTTCCAACACCTGAAATGCAAAAAGACGTAACATCATCATAAATGAAATGAAAAAAGTCGGGACTAATATTTTATTTATTTTTTTTCATAAAATGATGTGGGGAGTTGTAATTCGATGAAATCCCTCATATAAATCAAAAAGTGAATTTTGGATTTTTTATTAGTTATAACTTTTTGCATTTCAGGTGACGATATGTATGAAGTAACAAGTTTTCTATTTCTATGCACAAAATTGTTTGTGTAAATTTTTAAATTTCCAAATTTCTATTTTTTTTGATTTTTAAAGGAATCTACAAAAAAGTTTAAAAAAAGTTTTACAAACAAATTTAGGCGTACAGAAAGCTTGCTACTTTATATGCAAGACACATAAATACAGGCAGAAGCCAAGGTTTATATATAAGAGGTTGTCCAATGCGCAGGTCCGTTATGGTGCATTTACATGGTATGAAGTCATATGAACTGTTGATACGATAAAATAGCGGTACTACATGTTCCAATGAGGAATTCAATGATTCAGTGGGATGCATATAATACATTTTTTCATATAAAAAATTATGGTGAGATACTGTAAGCATACTGTTGTGGTACTGTTAAGCATATGAAATTATAGCAAGTTGGATTTTCATACATCTTCCCATAAAAAGTTTAACAGATGCAGAGATACCAAGGAGGTTTTTTCCCATTTTGATGCCTTTTTAATATAAAAACCCACCGAAAAGGAGGAAAGCGGCAACTCTGCCATTCACGTACATGAATTTTAGAAATTAAAAACAATAAACAAACAAATTCAAAACAAAGAAATTCTTTGTACTAGAACTTTTTAAATAGAAGCAACTCACGTAAAGTGGACAATAAAAATACAAAGCACTATGATAACAAACTTAAAAACAAGACATTACAGAACATTTTAATGAGGTTTATATCACATTTAAGTAAAAATAAGCCTATATTTCCCAAGCTGGCAAAGAAATGAAAATGTGTATTTTTTGTTGTTTACAAAAAGACTTGCCAAATTACATATAAGTCAAAATTATAGAAGGCATGTATACTTCGGCCTTTCATTTTTTCATACAGTTTATGCTTCTTTATGGCTTTTACAAAATGCAGGGATACCGCACTTAGATACCGCACGCAGATCGATGAAATGATTTCGTGAATTGGACTACGCATACATGTGATACTTATGCTTTTAATTTATAAGGTAATTTAATGTTTTTATACTCTTGCTACAACATGAATATATGAATTCGTGATAAGAATATACGAATTCGTCTTGGAAGATAGAAAGCGCGTAAGAATAAATGCCGAACAAAGGAATTTGTCTTCTTTCAACTTAAATAAATGCATTTTGCAAACAAAAGTGCGTACGTTACTTAGTGTCTTGGTAATGACGATTTCGTAAGGATCTATTGATTGCATTATAAACATTTTCATTTATTTGTTAAACATACAATTACATCCATTACAACCCGGTCCTATGGATGCTAGACGCGTGAATTCATATAAGGTGGCGTTACCGGAAAATGAATAAATAAATTATATGTATATCAGAAAGTTAATAAGATGAAATGAAATTATGGTTTGATTTCTAACCAAACCTATGTATGTAACTCAATCATATAACATATGTTTACACATCCAATTTCGTGAGTAGGTACCTCACACCTTTTTTAAGAAGTTTCACTTCTATCATGTGTACGGTGTTACACACGTTTTTTATTTTACTAAAATTGCAATAGTCTTCGAAAGTATTAGTCCTACATAATTTGGTATATGGACCTTTTTCGTAGAAAATCGAAGTTAGCTAAAAAAATTTTTTTTTGTACTTGAACATGGGCGAGCCTAGGATATAGACCAAAAATTTTCACATTTCACACAGATTTATTTTAGAGCGTAATGAACCATATTTTTGCTATTTACCAATCAAAATTCTAAGAAAGCGGATTTTCGGCCCACGCTAATAATGTACATATAAAGGGTTAGTTAATGGACTTTAAACATGTGATTCGAATTATACTATCCCATTTAATTAACAGCCCAGCGAATTCTTGCTTGCTTTTGTATTTAAACGTCGCCAATTTAAAATTATTGTAGCGTTCGCAATAACAATAAATAAGTCTCAAGGTCAGACCCTAGCAAGAGGATTGCTTAACGCATGGCGTATTGAGTAGAGTACGATCGTCCCCCAAATACCAAGTTAAGGTTAACTACCAAAAGTAATGAATGTTGTTTTTAGAATAAAGAAATACGCAAATTTTTTAGACCATGGAGTAGTAATAAACTAGTTTACATTATTTACAATAATTCTTTACTTGTAAATTATTGTAAATAATTGTAAACAATGTAAATAATTTACAATTTACAATTGTTTGATTATTGTGCAATTGTTTACAACATTTTACAGTAATTTACAGTATTTTACAATAGGGGAATTCGCTCTTCTGTGTATTCGTTGTATGTTGTGTAATTGTAAGTGCATGAGCATGTGATTTGTTGTTGCTAGCGGTACATCAAATACACATGCAACAACAACCACACGCTCGACCAGTTACACTTATGCTGGATACAGCAAATACACAGAAGCGCGAATTCCACTAATTATTTACAATGTAAGTAAGTGTAAAAAATTAGAAAATTTGTGTGAGTGCACAACCCTGATTTATCTTATTTTATCAGCTTTTTTGCCAGCCAAGGCATGATAATTCGTAACAATTGTTACAAAACATAACAAAGTATTGCTTAATAAAACAAAACTATTGTCAGCTGTTTTTCTAATTGCGATGTGCATAATCATGCCAATGGAAATGATATTCATATTGATTTTACTATCAAATGTGCTGTACAAATCGATACGTTGCTTGAATCCATTCTCATTTACTAAATTTGCTATAACTTTTCTATTTTCAAACCGATTTGCAAAAGATTTGGATCTATATACTTTTAACTTAAATAAGCTTTAATATAGGATAAAAATAAGAACAACAAATTTTCGGCTTTTAGGTGTAAGTCACAGTAGAATATCGATGCGGCTTAAAATGGGCCTCATGTATAAAAAGTGAGCTTAAGGTCAGACTCAATATTCGCATTGATCAAGTGAATTAAAACTCAAGAATTTGTACTGAAAATCGAATCGGAGCTTAGGTATTTTTTATGCATGATGCCCATTGTATAGGAAGTTTATAGGGATTTCGAAGACCTTTAATCTGGTGGAGAGCTTTTTGTGATAATCAAAACCGGACATTTTTGGAAAAAAATTTAAAATTCTGTTTTCTCAATGTGAAAAAAAACAATAATTTCGCAAATTCTTAAAACCTATTCTTTTTTATTTTTGACCTCATATTCAGATTCTGTGAGTTATTTTACAAAGCAAATGACCGTAAAATTTACGGTTTTCAACCATTTTGTTGTTAAAAACTTTTTTTCCGGAATGCATACAGCGGGTGCCATAGATAAGTAAACAAAGTCAGCACGTTAGCGTTTCTGGTAATAACTGTAAACGTAGTAGTCCACTTTCCAAAATTTTATTTTCACAAAGAAGTTACGTTGTTTACCGTCATAACTCGTGAAAATCGAAATTATTTTTGCTCATTTTTGTTTTTTATTCGCAAAGTTTGTTGCAAACCTAGTTTTCGGATGCTCCAAAACTAAGTAAACAAGTGCAATTTGTCATAATTTGTTTGAATAAAAGTGAAATAAAGTGCAGCTTTTGCTAGACGTCGAGTTAGAAACGCAAGGGGTATATGTTTTACATTGTAAGTATAAAATTCTTGTATTTTTTCGGTTATATTACAAAATCCTTCGAAACATCCTTTTTTCAGTTAAACACAAATTTTTATTTAAAATAATGGCAAATTGTGCGCGTTTAAGTACAGGAGAGCGAAAAGCTATAATTAATCTTCACAATAAAGGGGAAACTTACAGAAGTATTGCCAAAACTTTTAATAAAACATCGGCGGCAATATTCAAGGTTATTAAAACCTTCAAGAACGATGGACGCGTTGATCGCAGATATTCCCAGGGACGCCCGAAAATTACTACAAAAAAGCTAGATACTCGAATAAAAAACATGTCAGCAGCAGACCCAATGCTTTCTGCTCCGAAAATTTACTCCAAGCTCGTATCAGAAGGTAAAACAGCACCATCTCTCTCCACTATTCGCAGAAGGCTGCATGAAGACGGAAAGCATGGGAGAGTTATTCGGAAAATTCCGTTCATAAGCAAAATAAATCTCTAAAAGAGGATGAAGTTTTATTCAGATCATGTCTTAAAGCCCGAAAGTTTTTTGGCACAAAATACTATGGACGGATGAATCCATGATTCGATTGAAATATAGTGATGAAGCGTTGTCCTTCAAGTGCACAAAACCTACTCTTAAGTCCGGCGATAAAGGCTTGATGGTTTGGGGATGCATTTCTGCTTATGGAGTAGGTACCACTATTTGGGTACTCGAAGGCAAAACTAATTCCCAAGTTTACCTTAACTTGCTGAAAGACGTGATTATTCCTGAAGGTAAGCGTCTAATAGGAGAGGATTTCGTTCTACAACAGGACAACGCACCTATTCACAAGGCCAAAATTGTTACAAAATATATAGCTGATGCTAATGTTAATGCTTTGGAGTGGCCTCCGCAAAGCCCTGACCTGTCACCAATTGAAAACGCGTGGGCGTGGCTGAAAGCTCAAGTAAGTGAAAGGGGTCCTCGAAATCTGGCTGAACTGAAGGATTTAATTTTGGAGATCTGGCCGTCTTTTACCCCAGAAATGTGTAGAAAATATGTACTTTCCATGCCGACTCGTTTAGCAAGAATGTCGCGAAATAATGGCGGTCACTGCGGCCATTAACTTAAGTGTTTACTTATTTTTCACACACTGAATTCTTGTATTTTTTATTCAAACCGCCATTAGTTAGTGGAAGCAACTTTTTAATTTTAACTTATGCAGCTCTTATTGTAGCTAAAATCCCGTATTTTCTAATTTTATGTTTATCTAAATAAAACTTGAAAAATATGGACTTGAGTTCAAAATACTAGTCTGTTTACTTATTTATGGCAGCCGCTGTATATATGGATATTTAACAGAACAACTTCTCTCGAGTGAGGTCATTTTCTTTTCAAAACAATAATTAACTGAGTTCTCATATGATATTTTTAATTTTTATCGTTAATAGTAGTTTAGGATGATATCTTAATGAAAGTTAAATAAAAATTTTAAATCTTCATTTGGAAGCTCCTTAAAATTAAATCTAAATTCCAACCTACAGAAAGCAAAGAAGATGTTTTGTCAAAAGTCCACAGGTAGGGTTTTCTAAATTTTCAACTTCAACGTGGAAGTACTTAGTGTTATCATATTGGAATACAATTTTGCACAGCTTATTTTTAGGCCAAACATCTTTTCCGCTCAACAAAAAAAAATTTTTTTTACGAATTAATTGAGCTGAAAATTGCTTAGCTTGGATTTAAAATTACCTCATAATTGCTTAGTAGAAAACTCATTGCATCGTAATAAAATAGGTTTGTTGTTTGTCGTTTTGATTCTCTGCGGAAGTTTGACCGAAGGCTATTTATCCTTCTCTTAACATCGTCTCGATCAGCATCTGGATACCTCTCCCTGTATTTCGCGAGTAATATATCGTATTTTTTATTTTTTACTGCGCGATTATGATAATCCTTGTTGGTTATATCCCAGAGTGGTGGCAATGATTGGTAGACCTTAATTAACTCAATTACAAATTTTCTTTCGGATCTTTTTTGTTCAGTATCCCCAATATAGTCATATTCTTCATCGTCCATTTCAAATTCGCTTTCAGATTTACAAATTTCGTCTGATGGCCCAGCATCATCTTCTGTCTTAAAAGAGTGCTACAAAAACCAAGGGGAATAATGTTTAATGAATGTATTTGACTATCAAAAAGTATGTACAGTAGTGTTCGCTAAAATAGCAGCGCGACATATTGACAAGTTTTGACAATTTAATTTCTTTTTACTTGTGGCCCTATTATGTATGGCGACTGATAGCCGATGTGCAAACATTTACTAAAATTCGCATAATGTACGGCAACTGGCTACCGACTGTCGGCTACTGAGTCTATGTAGTACACCCAAAAAAAACTTCTCTTAATTGAAGAAAAACAGCAATCAAAATGGAGAAAAATGGGAACGAAACAGCACTAAAGAAGTTTTATCCTCTTTCCATGCCCACCATTTCTTCAAAATGATAGATTACATCCACGGTTCCATATTTTCGTGTACGTTTTTACACATCCCAAAGAAAAAAGAATATTCATAGATGCTAGACCGTTGAGCCTTTCTTGACATGTTGTATTTCCCAAGTAGGTTTTAATTCCTTTCAGGCATGAAAAGCTTCGTTCAGGTGTGGCTATTGAAACGGGCAAAAGTGCCAATATACGTAAGATCTTAAAAACATTCCCAAAAGACGTTGTATTAGCTACTTGTAATACTTCGAGAGCATTTCGAAAATGTTCGCGTGAAACTCATTTTTTCCACATTTTTACCTCCAGAAGAAAGTTTTGTTTCGAGCAGTCGATTACTTTTTCAGAGAAAGCAAACAATTCTTCAGTTTTTTTTTCGTTAAAACCATCTTTGGAAACAAAACCCTAAAATTATTTAAAACTGATTTATGGTTTAGGAACCGGCTTTTCAAATGAGCAATATATGTATCAAGGAAGGGAATGTAAAAGCAATGCGATAGTAAGCGTCGGCGTCTCCGGTTTTCACATTAAAGCGATTCTTTTGGCGACTGCTGTATCGCGGTACTTTGATTTCTGTACCTAGGTTGGTGCATACTTCTTCTACGTGTTCGAAAAGCAAATGAAAGTTTTTTTCTGCATCTTATCGCATTTCTTCAAATTCCTTTAAAGCGTCGTCGGCTAAGCTCAATGCTTCTGCAAGATCTTCATCAGGTACTTGTAATTGCCGGCTAGCAAAGCAACAACAATTTATAAAAAAGCAAATGCTTGGCTGTTGCCGCTGTGCTAACAGTTTTTCAAACCCTGATAATTTCTATAGATATTCGCACGATACATAGCGATCTGAAGAGGGAAGCGAGACGTATTTGCCGCAATAAGAAGAGAGAGGCCGAAATACGTGAGTGCGAAGAGCTTGAAATGCT
>NW_016157145.1:601699-623832 GCF_001687245.7 Rhagoletis zephyria | reverse complement strand
GGAGTAAAGTCCTCTCTCGACGTACGAAAACCACGCTCTATAAGTCACTCATCATGCCCGTGCTGGTATATGGCGCAGAAGCATGGACAATGACAACATCCGATGAGGCGGCTCTTGGAGTGTTTGAGAGAAAGATTTTGCGGAAGATTTACGGGCCTTTAAGCGTTGGCGACGGCGAGTACCGCAGACGATGGAACGATGAGCTGTATGAGCTTTTCAACGATATGGACATAGTGCAGCGAATTAAAATACAGCGGCTCCGCTGGCTTGGTCATGTCGTTCGAATGGACACCGACGCTCCAGTTCTGAAAGTATTCAACTCCGAACCCGCTGGTGGTAGCAGGGGAAGAGAGAGGCCACCCACTGCGATGGAAAGATCTGGTGGAGGACTTGACTTCACTTGGCGTTTCCGATTGGCGTCAGTTGGCACGGAGGAGAAACGACTGGCGTGCTTTGCTGAACTCGGCCAAAATCGCTTAGGCGGTTGCAGCGCCAAAACAGAAGAAAAAGATTCGCACGATACAAATAATTTTTACGGTATTTTCCCCGTGACAAATAAAAAGTTTTTGACAATTGGAAGAAATACAACTTCGAAAGTCTATTTTAAACGATTTTTCATTTTGCTACGTTAGAGCCGTTGCCGAGAAACTTATGGATACATATACATATACATAAAAATTGCTCGTTTAAGGTAATTAGAATAAGGGGCAAAAAATCCCGCGGAATTTGTCACGTCATCAGCGTTTTTCGTTTTTAGTTTTTGTAACTCATTTTTAATACTTTCTTCTGTGACTGGTTAGATATACGTCTGTGCACTTGCAAAATATTCCAGGGACCAAAAATAACAGTTATTTTTTTCGAGTTAAATTTGGCCTAATATTTTTATTGCGAAATAAACGTCCTATCCAGATAAGAAACAGCTTATCCAAATTAAACAAATTTGGTATCATATGAAAGATGACTGAAATAGCTTTTAAACAGAAATAACGAATGAAGGCTACCACCTCTATTTATATTTTTTTATAACTTAATGCTAAAACTNATGTCGTTCGAATGGACACCGACGCTCCAGTTCTGAAAGTATTCAACTCCGAACCCGCTGGTGGTAGCAGGGGAAGAGAGAGGCCACCCACTGCGATGGAAAGATCTGGTGGAGGACTTGACTTCACTTGGCGTTTCCGATTGGCGTCAGTTGGCACGGAGGAGAAACGACTGGCGTGCTTTGCTGAACTCGGCCAAAATCGCTTAGGCGGTTGCAGCGCCAAAACAGAAGAAAAAGATTCGCACGATACAAATAATTTTTACGGTATTTTCCCCGTGACAAATAAAAAGTTTTTGACAATTGGAAGAAATACAACTTCGAAAGTCTATTTTAAACGATTTTTCATTTTGCTACGTTAGAGCCGTTGCCGAGAAACTTATGGATACATATACATATACATAAAAATTGCTCGTTTAAGGTAATTAGAATAAGGGGCAAAAAATCCCGCGGAATTTGTCACGTCATCAGCGTTTTTCGTTTTTAGTTTTTGTAACTCATTTTTAATACTTTCTTCTGTGACTGGTTAGATATACGTCTGTGCACTTGCAAAATATTCCAGGGACCAAAAATAACAGTTATTTTTTTCGAGTTAAATTTGGCCTAATATTTTTATTGCGAAATAAACGTCCTATCCAGATAAGAAACAGCTTATCCAAATTAAACAAATTTGGTATCATATGAAAGATGACTGAAATAGCTTTTAAACAGAAATAACGAATGAAGGCTACCACCTCTATTTATATTTTTTTATAACTTAATGCTAAAACTATTCATGTAAATACATACCTAACCCAATGTTTGTTCTATGGTAATTAATTAACATTTTTTATTGAAATTTTCAATGTGTGGCTTTCTTCTTTTAGACATTTCAGTTGTAAAGCTATTTAAGTCCTCTTTCATTGCATACCAAACTTGTTTAATTTGAATAAGCGGTTTGTTTATTATCCGAAAAGTGCAAGGCATATCAAACAGGTAGTAGCATTAGAGCAAAAACAACATTTGCGTGTATTTTGTTGTTGCTACTGGTATCGAAAATGTCAAAAACTGTTCTGATTTTTTCTTCTAAATCAAAGCGTGCCATGTGAAATAAAAAAAATATTAAAAAATTTAAATTGTTAAAAAAAGCTCGAGGCCCAGCAATTAAATAAAACGCAAATTTTCGTTCTATAGATATTTTAATTGTCGATATTTCGACCTCAATCTGAGGTCATCTTCAGGACTGTAAATATACAAACACGATAACATATTATTAACTTTAAATTATTACAAACATACGTTAAACACAACTTACACTCGACAATTAAAATATCTATAGAACGAAAATTTGCGTTTTATTTAATTGCTGGGCCTCGAGCTTGTTAAGAATGATTCATAATCTAAAATTCAAAGGCCAACAACAAAAACAAAAAAAAAATTGTTAAAAAAAAATAAAAATATGTTGAAACTTTATTTCTTAGTAAATTTGTTTGCTTCTAGAAGCATCGATCCATCCTTTGCAAGGCCCAGTAATCAGCGGTTGTGCTGCTGAGTTGGGCGAACGTTCCAAAAGCTGTTATTCAATCGCTTATTTTGTATGGAAAAAGGTTTCACATGCAAATAGATTTTAACAATTTAGAATTTTTGTGATAAAAAATTTTAAAAATTTTATATTTTCGAGACCAAATAATTTGAAAAAATAACAATAAAAATCAAATCAGCTGATCTACTGATACTACCCGTTCAGTGTGCCTTGGGAAAGTACTTTTATTTCGGATTAAAAAATATTTGGCCAAGTTTAACTCGTAAAAAAAATAATTGTAATTTTCGGCTTCTTCAATAAACGCATTCGCAAAAGATCCGCATTGATTTTTGAGAATGCGAAAGCGAATGCGAATGTTAAAATTAATGCGGAAGTTCCGCGGTTGCGAATGCGAATGCGAATATTCGCAACAACCCTGGTCTAAAGTTATGCAGTAACATACAGAAAAAAAATACTCCCATGAATTGATAACCTCCTACTTTTTTTGAAGTCGGCTTAAAAAATATAATGGCTGCGTTTCTTTATACATTCCAGATACACAGATACAGGCAGAATAAACAGAATGCGCCTGAAATATACGTTAACATATCATCAGGAACGTTCTAAAGAATAAGTAAACAAAAAAGTTTTTGGGAAAATTGACGATTTTTCAGTGAAATATTTCGGCAACGCTGCGCGTGCCGTGGCCATCCGCGTTTTCCCGCCGCCACTGAAAAACCTAAGACGCTGAGAACAGATATGCACATCGCATTGAAGGCTAAAAAATCAGTAACAATACGTTCTTTTTTATGCAAATGTATGCCTGTATACATAATTGAAATGTTTCAGTAAAATAAAGCCAAAGACAATACTACTCACGGGCTTTATTTCCTTTTTTATGAAATATATGAAAGGGGCGTTATTTCCTATTCTTTGGGAAATAAAGCCCACGGCCATTATTGCTCATTCGCAAAGGAAATAAAGCCCGCGGACTTTATTGCCTTTTATTGGTGGGCGCTATTTCCCCTTCGAAATGGAAATAACGCCCATGGGCGTTATTTCGGCGGGCCTTATTGCACTCCACCGAAATAATGCACATAAATATTTTTGAAACAACCACATGAAGACGGTTATCTGCTCGATCTTACTCTGAAGTCCGTTGCAGTTGAATTGTAAAATCTTCGTGTGCTTTTGTTGTGTGGGCTGCTGTGTATGGTCTTGCCCTATGGTGGCGGTGGGCGGCGTTGCAGTAGCGATTTGCGACCGAGCAGCAAAACACGGGCCCATATAGTTCCTCGTCCAATCTCGCGTGGTGCGCAGTCCTGAACATGCCCTAAAGTGACACCAACCACGGCGAGAGCTGCTTGTATTGTTCGAGGAACTAAGAGTTGTTGGCGGCGGCGCTCTGGTGGGGTGTGTGTTGTCTGTAGTGTGGTCAAGCGTTGTTGTGTTTTGTTTGGGTGTGGTCGCATTTGTGTTGAGTTGATCATGCGAACTCTGGTGTGCCGTGGAGTCAGCTCGGTTTGAGCAGTATGCGGCCACGAATGGCGTGGTTCATTGCCGGAGAGTCCTGAGACCTGGACAGGATCCACCGTTGTAGGAGTTACACCTGACTGAGGTGGAGTTATGGTGTAATAGTCTGTGGGGCGCGCAGCGGTATAGGTTTCTGACCCAGGGTTTGACTCGATGCCAGCCCTGAGCAGAAGCGTGCGGAGCAGATACTGTCCCATGAGCGAACAATGTTTAAGAGATTTCGCCGATCTAAACAGGGCGAAACCGGAGGTAAACGGGGACAAGACGAAGTATATCCTGTCATCAAACAAACAGTCAGCGCCTTGGCACTCGCCAGTTGACATTTATAATTTCGATAAGGTAGAGAATATATTTTGCTTTGGAACCAGAATTAACACCGATAATAATGTTAGCATCAAAATCAAACGCAAAATCACTCTTGCCAACAAGTGCTACTTTGGAGGGAGTAGGCAATTCAGAAGTCCTCTCTCGACGTACGAATATGGCGCAGTAGCATTGACAATGAGAACATCAGATGAGGCGGCTCTTGGGGTATTCGAGAGAAAGATTTTGCTGAAGATTTGCAGACCTTTGCGCATTGGCGACGGCGAGTACCATCGACGATGTACCGATGAGCTTCAATGGCTTGGAACCCGTTGGTAGTAGCAGAGGAAGAGGGAGTCCGCCAATTGGAGAAGGACTTGGCTTCACTTAGAATTTCCACTTTGAAGTACAGTAAAAGTATTTACTATAATAAAAGTTTGATTTACAAAAAACACAGCTTCTCTTAAAAATACAATCGCCGTTCGGAATCGCGTAAAACTACAGGTCCCTTACCTTTGCGTGACAACAATGTCCGATGTATGCATCGGAGGAGAAATTCCGTCAAAGGCTAACATATTGTTCAACTAGACACACCACGTGAACTTTGATTTTGACCTTTGGCATGTACAAGCTGTGGATGGCGTGTTCAATATTCGCCTGTCTGTTACGGTCCATTAAGCAGAGAGCTTAGATAATCGAGAAAGTGCTAAAATGTGCAAAGCAAAAATTGTCGTCCGAAATAGATCCACTACAATAATTACCACATACATTTTAAGTTATAATGCCCGTAACCGACCGAAAAGCGGTCGACGGTTAACCGCGGTCAAAATCAACACTCACAAAGCCATATGGATTCATGCCGATTATGATAATTTTTTATTATTTTCACAAGTTTGCCAATGTTTGCATCTACACCTTTTTCAGTTTTAGTTCAGAAAGCTGCAATTCATACTCAAAAATTCCATTTCAAATTCAGATAGTTACAACTCAAGTTCAGAAGTTCCATTTAATATTAAGAATTTGCATTTTTCCATTTCAAATTCAGAAAATTACAGGTCAATTTCAGAATTTCCATTTCAAATTCAGAAAATTAAAATTCAAATGCAGAATTTCCAGTATGAATTCAGAAAGTTGCAATTCCAATTCAGAATTTCCATTTTAAATTCAGAAAAAAATTCTAATTCAGAAAATTTTGTATTTCAAATTCAGAAATTTCCAATTTCAGAACTACTAAAAATCCTATTGGAAGTAAAAAACCATCAAGCTAGGAAACGACCAAATTGAAGAAATACTGCATTGCATTGAGAAGCAGTGCAATTTTACACTCTGGCAAATACAGAAAACAATTTTTATTAACTTCCCAATAAACATTGTGGCGAACCTTCGAAAATGCCTTTCGATATCCAGTATGCATATCGAACTGAGAACGAACTCATAACCAACCTTTATGAGATACGCATATGTCATATAAGTGGGCGGTGCCAGCCCCATTTTCCTCAAAAATTCCTAAAAAAAACACTTTTTTGCTAAAGAACGATTGTATATGTATATCAATTTTGAATAAATATTGATGAATTACTTCGCCACACTGCTCAAAAAATCTGAAAGTCCGGTACATAAACAATATAAATTCAAGGCCGTATTTAAGAAATGTCTTCGATCCTTGAAATCGAGTCAAAAATAGTCATTCAAAAACTCATAAATCTACAAAACCGTATTTTTTGACCTACCGTAAAACCGTATTTTTTAACCTAAATCGCGACCTCTAAATGACCTTTAAAATATCTATACAAATAGGCAATAATATTTCTCATAAAAACGAATAAAATTTGGGTCGTCTTGAAATTTCAAAAAAAAAAAAACGTTTTTGATGAGCACCCTAATGTACATATTTGCGTATGTACATAAATTTTTCTTGTACCTGGGTTTGAAAATATATTAAGGGAGTTCAAGATTTGTAGCATTTTAGATGTTTTTGTTATCCCATTTGCCCATAATGCGTGGTTTGGTTGAAATAAAATGCGCCAAAAAGTTTGACGAATATTTGAGACCATGCTCTGACAGAACTGTTTGAAAGTGAGCAGTCAAATCCAAGGCATATTCAACAGGGTAGAAGTGACAATTCAGTCGAGCTCTCTCATACCTGACTGTAATGTCAAAAAATGTAAACAAAGAAATTAACCCTTTGTTATGCATTTACCATATTTGATAAAACTCAACATCTTTGAAATGAAAGTTTTTGTAAATATGAAAATATTTAAAATCTCATTAGAATCAGCTTCATTTTATTTATTGAATTTTCGATTTAATGTAAATATGGGAATGCATACTTACACAAAATTACACACTAAATCAAACACACTCATTTATAAAACCGTTTTGACAATTTTCTTGCTTTTACTATCCCAATGTTTTTGAGCATTTATTTTTTTATTGAAATACTTAATTCTAAAGTATATTAGTCATTAAAAAAGTTTGATTCTTCTAAATTTACATCAGAACTTAACTTCAATAATTTAGCTATTAAATTTTTGCTATTCGAAATTTCCTTTCCATTAAATGTATTAAAAATTACTTTCAGTTTCTTTATGTCAACAAGGAATACTGGTTTAGGTTTTATCAGACTACCATTTGAAATTTGGCCTATCCATGTATGTACATGAAAGGGAGATTTTCTATTCATATTCGGTATGATAAATCCTGCACCTGGGACCAAACGCGTCCACTTAGAAATACTCGGCTGCGATGGGCTACAAATAAAGTCACGACCACACGTGAAGAGTCTTCTAATGAAACATCGCAGCAATTTGCCCACCGTTGCCGCTTCACTTGACAAATCGAATGTTTAAAATAACGCACAAGTTTTTTGTCCAGGCTCTTGACTAACACAACGCACCGCTCGCAATTCCTTTTCATTTTATTATGTATTTAAAATCAGTCGCACAGCTCACAATTGAAAATTTATATAAAAAAAAAATTTTTTGAATACTATAGGGTTAAGATTTGACATTTCAGTCGCAGTTCAAAAGAGAGAAATGTCGAAATCACTTCTACCTTGTTATGCCTTGGTCAAATCAACAGAACAGAAAAACCAAAAAAACACTTTTCAGCTATCCTGGAGGTTAACTCTTGATATTGGCGCAGTAAAGCTAAGCGTCAAAAGCTAAAAAAAAAAATGCTTTCCAAGCACAGCGACAGCAGTTTTTTAGTGTATTTTTTACTTTTTCAAACACTATAGTAGAGTTTAATTTTATTTGCCAAAAGATTAAATTTATTTGCCAAAAGATTAATTTTATTTGCCACAAGGTTAAATTTATTTGCCAAAAGATTAAATTTATTTGCCAAAAGATTAATTTTATTTGTCAAAAGATTAAATAAGTTTGCCAAAAGATTAAATTTTTTTGCCAAAAGATTAAATTTATTTGCCAAAAGATACATTTTATTTGGCAAAAGTTGAACTTAATGTGTCAATGCTATATATGGTGCTTGTTATATAATGAGCTAGATGTTAAATAAACAAAAGAAAAATATTCCAAATCGATCAAAATGTTGCTTAATTAGCTGATTACAAGTGCAGCTTTTAAGTACGTTTTATGAAATGAGTTAGTGAAATGAACAAACGCGTAAACGTAGTATACAATGCAAAATTTTATACAAACAAGACTAAAAGGTGGAAAAAATTTCAAAACTTTTTAATATACCAAGTTTCTATAAATGGACTAACAAGTAGAAAATAATCTTTCGTAAACCCATAGAATTTGTCCCGATAAGTTTTGATTTCAAAATCTTAGCAAAAGTCATTAAACTAACTGTGTTTTTTTTACACGCATATAGTACATACACCTACGCTTAACGTGTAAAAAAAACAATCATAGACAATTTCCATTTCAAAACAAGTCATTTTGATTTTATCGACAACTATTCATAAACGCACATAAAGTTTGTCGCTTAGAGCTCCATACAACTTTTAAGCTCAGATACGTACATATGCATGTAAAGAAAAACACGCCGATTAAAAAGTTCTTTATTTGATTTTTTTTCATATTTATTTTAAAAAACTGAGAACATGTTAATGTTCCACCACAAAAATAAATTATTTTTAATTTCATACAGAACTCGTGGAAATGCAAAAAGTTTCAAGTCACTAAAAATTGTCATTGATTTTCGAGAAGGTGGTCCCATACTATTCCCAAACAATTCCCAAGCACAAGTTTTTATATAAAAAAATAATCGTAACACTTCAGTAAATATTAATCTGCATATTAACTTAGTGTTAATAAAAGATATCTTCTTTTCAAATTGCGCAGGCTCGAAATTTATTTTAGAGCTATAGTCTAAAGGAAAAATCTCAGTTTTAAGCATTTTATTTTCTTGCACTCACCTGCGTATTATCTTCAAAATCATTCTGTAGTGACTCGTCAATATTAAGGAGGAAACTCAATGAATTAAAGTAATACAGATTTGGTGGATATGGTCGTTTTGCCTGTCGACGAAAACTGGAACGGAGGGTATTAATCTTTTTCCGCATCTCGTGTCTGTCGGCATCGGGATATCTTTCTTTATATTTTGCAAGCAAAATTTGGTATTGAATGTCTTTCAATTCTCGATCTTTGTAATCTTTGCTTTTTACGTCCCATAGTGCCGGTAAGGACTGATACAATTCAATAAACTCAATAATGAATTTCTTCTCATCTGCAACCGTTTCGAAGTTTTCGTCTTCCTCCTGGACATTGGCATTTTCTTGAACACCAATTTCTTTTTCTTGGAATGTATCTTCTGAAATGTTGAAACTATCACTTTTAGTGGTGGTGTCGAAAACCTCCATTTTGGCATCGTGTTTATCAACTCCAAAGGTGGACTATCGAATAAAATTAAGTTTAAGGGTAAAGAAGTGAGATAAATAAGTTCTACGTACTATATCTAAATATATATACACTTGTAGTTAGCTGATTAAGTTTAGTGACATTTTGACTAGCTATTTTTCTTTTGTTCATTTAATGTTCATAATTTTTTTATAAAAGTCTAGCACTTTACCTAACCAGCGCCACATAAAACCATATTTCAAACTTGGTACAAAAATTATGAAAATTCAACAAACTTTAATGCCGATTTCGTTTCCATCGAAAAATGCAACCTTCTCGTTGCCCTCTACGCACAAACACTAAGAAGAGGGTGATAAGCAGGCAACATTTTTTGTAGAAACGAAAACGCCATAACATTTGCACCCGAAAATTTTCAACTTTTCATTCAGAATTTTCAGAAAAATTTTAGGTATGGAGTTTTGTAGCTCATTTAATTTTAGTAGGTTAAAATGCAAATTTCAAGACGCTAGAACAGGGCTGCTACTGCAGCAGGTTGAACTCCTACTTGAGTAGGTTGAATGAGGATGTGCCGAATGAGTGTCCGGCATGCGGAGAGACCCCACATGACTCGAAACATCTCTTCGCATGCCCGGAAAACCCGACAACCCTAACGGCCTTGTCCCTGTGGACAAACCCCACAGAAGCTGCACGCTTCCTAGGGTTGCCGTTAGTGGAACTTGACGACAACGACTGAGATACCAACCGTCCTGGGCGGGGTTGTTGTAGCCGCTACAACAACAACAACAGGGCTGCAAACAACTCCAAAAATTGGTGTGCTTCGGTTCAGTGGTTCGAACCTCTCAGATAAAGCTTGTAACGTTACAAGAACCGGTTCATGAGTTCGGTTCAAATGATTAAATTTTTGTATGCTTAAGGATACAAATATTGCAAAAATATGACAAATCTATAATATAGAAATAAAACGCTTTGTTACTGAGATCAAATTCAAATATCCACATGTATAGTGGTGGCAAAATAAATAGGGACGCGACATTTTAGTAAGTTTTGGCTATTTTTTGTTTGTCTTTTTTAATGTTTATTTTTTTAATATACAAATCCAAGTTTCAAACTTTGAATAAAAATTATGAAAATCCGGCAAAGTTTCATCGAGATTGCAAAATTTTTAATAAACATTTCTAGGAAAAATTTGTAAGTTGTCACTTGGTTGGAACTTAAAAAAATGTTAATAAACTTGTTTAAGGTTTGGACAAGTCGTGAGCCTAGTCGAGTAGACAAACACAGCATACTCAGGATTTTTAACTGACACCCAAAATCTTGGCTTAATGTTGAAACCCCCATTTAGGGTCGGTTGGAGCTTACACTAGGCCTTAACTGCATATGTACAAGTACACGGGTGGTCAAAATAATAGGAGTGCGGCATTTGACAATTTTTCTTTTATTGGTTTAATGTTCATTAATTTTTTATAAAAGTATAGCTCGTTCTATAAAAACAACCATATAAATCCAAATTTAAATCTTTGTACGAAAATTAAAAAATAATCTACAGATTTGAACAAAATTGCATCAAAGCATTAATTTTTTTAATCAGAACTATAGCTCAATTATCTTAAATGTTCGCATTGATTTTTGAATTTTTTTAATGTTTAAACCATTACCCCATTTTCGGTCGGTTGGAGCTTAACTTCATATGTACAAGTATACCTGTAGCTCGTTCTATAAAAACAACCATATAAATCCAAACTGAAATCTTTGTACGAAAATTAGAAAAAAAGTACAGACTTTAACAAAATTGCACCAAAGCATTAATTTTTTAATCAGAACTAAAAAAAAAGTGTATACAGTTTTATAACTCAATTATCTTAAAATTCGCATTGATTTTAGATTTTTTTTTTTGCAGGCGAAATTACAACTCGCGGAGTTGCCATCAAACAAGTTTCATTGGGCAATTGCAAGTTTCAATGGACTAAGAATTCGCGTTGATTGAAGAAACAAATTATCGAAAATAGTAACTTTGTACTGAAGAAAATACGTGACGCCGTCAGCAAAAAATAAATAAAAATTCAACGATATTTTGTAGACACTCAAACTGGAATATGCCACTTTTCCGAATTCTAATTTTTGTACAAAGAGAGAAATTTGGATTTACATGTTTGTTAGACATACCATTTTGTCTCGGGGTGTACAATAAAGGAATACCTAGTATTATGTGTACCACACTAGGAATTCCTTTATTTTATTGGAAAACTGTTTCTGTAATGTACTGTAAAAAATGCTTTTATTTTTAAATGGAGAAACAGGATTTTTCGCGCAGTAATATCAGGGTTGGGCACAATGCACTAAAAAATGAATGCAATACGCTTTTCACTACCACTGTCTATTCAGTGATAGTTAAAATGCAGAATCCATTATCACTGAAAATTTTAGTGATAGTGAAAAAAATGCACTATCACTGAACATTTAGTGATAGTTAAAAACAAATTGCACTATCACTAAACCCTTAGTGACAGTGAAAAACAATTTGCACTACCACTTAATATTTAGTGATAGTGAAAACCTTTATTGATAATTAAAATTTTTCAGTAAAATAACATTGCTTTTGGCTGTAAACAAGCTTTATTGTTATGACATAGTTCTTCTTGAAGAATAAAGTAAGACTATATTAGCTGAAGCAGTGAAAAGAAATATATTCATATAAACAATATTCTTGAGAAGAGACTTCTAATTATAGTACGTCGCTTCAAAAATATAAAAACATAATTCATTTTTTATTTGCCTTTTTAGTACTAACATTTCAAAGTTATGGTCAGAAAGATTTTGCCTTGTCGATCGATTGACAATCCCAGCAAAGGAAAAAAGCCTTTCACCTGGCGCAGATGAAGGAAGAGGTGTATTATATTTTAAAAACATTTTTTTTATAGTAAGAAAGCGATGCAAAGCTTCAATGCTCCTATCCTCGTCATTCAGGTACAAAACTACTTCAGTTGCTATAGCTCCGCCATGGCAACATGTATACCGATTTTCATCTAAAAAAGCAAATTATTTACAAAACTTTTGCACGTTGGTTTCTTTTAATCAAATACCTATAAACTCCTCATCGAATTCGAGAAATAATGTATTAGCACTTATCGAAGGCTGTAAATTATTATCTTCCCATACCGGTTGTCTTTTAAACTCCATCGCATATTCTTTAGATTTATCCCGAACTTCTTCTAGACTGTATGAATCAGCACTTTCCAGCAAAGTTTTGCAAAATTTTAGTTTGATATCGGGAATGAGAATTGCTGCAATAACTGCATCCCAAGAGTCAGAGTGACTAAACTAAAATATATTTCAAACCTTTGCATTAGCTTTGATTGCATTTGAATATTAGTTCCGTCAAATATTTCAAGTTTTCGGATGCTAAACGTCGCATTTTTATTTTGATGGACAGTAAAGTTGGAATAAAGTAACCAAAGAACATATTTTGTTCTCTTTGAAGGACTATCGACTTCCTTCTGCGATAGGTTGCATTTCCTTTGCATATTCTTCCAAATACTCAACTTCTTCCTCATTGAAAGTAGAAATTTCCAGCTTATAGCATAGTTCACCTAATCTGTTTTTGACTTCTATTAACTTCTGAACCGAATTGTACAATGAGTTCCATCTTGTAACGCAAGGCTTAACCAGATTCGAAGGTATAACTGTTTTTATTATTTCCACAGATTTCGGCCTATTACATTTATTCCATAATTTTGTACACCTGAGTTAGCAAAATGTAAAAAGATAATATATGTACATGTTATAGATTTAACCTTACTTCCTTAGAGTGTAATTTTTGATACTATTTTTTCGTTTATACTAAACTACCCTATAATAGGACCATATTTATATGCAAGGTACAATCTCTGAAAATTTGACTGAAATCTATCCAGTAGTTTTTGAGTTAGGTGCAATCATGGAAACGGCTATTATTTTATATATGTAGATAATATATTAAATTCACAGTAAAAAAAAGTTTTTAAATATGGTGTATGGCGCGGAGGCATGGACAAAGATAGCATCTGATGAAGCACCTCTTGGAGTTTTCGAGAGAAAGTTTCTGCGCAAGATTTACGGACCTTTACGCGTTAGCAATGGCGAATACCCGAGACGATTTAACGATGAGCTGTATGAGCTTTACAACGATATAGACATAGTGCAGCGAATTAAAATTCAGCGGCTCCGCTGGCTAGGTCATGTCGTTCGAATGGACAGAAACGCTCTAGCTCTGAAAGTATTCAACGCGGGTCGCGATGCTGGTAACAGTGGAAGGGGAAGGCCTCTTCTGTGAGTTTTTTCTAACTATCACTAAAGTTTTAGTGATAATGCAATTTGTTTTTCACTATCACTAAATTTTCAGTGATAATGAATTCTGCATTTTAACTATCAGTGAATAAACAGTGATAGTGCAATTCAGTGGTAGTGCAAAAATGCCCAACCCTGAGTAATATACTGTTTTTTCCGAAAAAAGATATGAGCGTTAGCCATACTCGAAATACTGAGCGTTTTGTTCATTTTGTTAGTTAATCTTCACTTGCGATTTCAGACACAGCATGTCACGGGGATCCTTTTGCTAAACTTTACAGTCGGAAATGATACAAATTGTTCGAATCACGAAAGGACTTCAAATAATTATTCATCAAAACCCCAAGGTTATCAATTGCTAAGTGGTGGGTTTTGCAATAATTTAAATAAATTACATATACCGGTTTTGTTTGTAAAAAAAAACCTTACCATTTTTTAGCAGTGCATGTTATGTATATTTTGAAGTATATATAATGAATGAAATTAAAAAGAATCGTAAAATTTCAAGAATTACGAAATGGCTGCCATATTCTGCATGCTATCTTTTTTTAATTGCGTGTTAAACTCTTGAAACTTCACAGATATGTTGTACAGTATTGACCAATACAATAGCACCTCCATTTCAGAGTGATATTGTTTGCCACTAATGTTTATTTTTTAATTTGTAGGAATTTTCAATTGAAATACAGTTCTTTCTCAAACAAAACCCGTGTACATAAACCCTTGTTTAAAACTTTGTAGAAAACTACAAAAATATGCGAAAAATTGCCTGCCAAATTTCAAACTTTTTTCTCAGAAGTGTTAGAAATTTTTTCAGTAAACAGTTTTATAGCCCATTCAATTTTAGTCTAACAATGTTCAAGTTTCAAGTGGCTAAACATTTCCGTTGATTTTTTAGAATTCATAATTTTTTAGAATATAGTTTTTGTTAGATAATGAGCTCTACTTTTATAAAAAGAAAAAATTCCGAAAAATATTTCAAATGAACATTGCGAATATTACTATATAAAGATCACTACAATTTTTAGTGAGTTAATGTAGTTATTTATTCATTTTTAACTGAATAGTGAGTAAATCTCTATTCAGTGAAAAATAAAGATATATGAGTTAAGTTGAGTTAAACATTCTAAAATAATAAATGGTAAATTGGCGATTTCTTCTGGCGGCATCCTCGTCTTCTCTTTCAATGTTAAGGTTTTCATTGCTTAGTTCCGTACTTGAAGCGGTTGCAATTTCTTCAGAAAGTTCCACGCGAAAGTGTTGACAAATATTATGCAAATCGTAGCAAGCGTTCACAATTTATGTAGATTTTCCTGGTGAATAATCTAAGCCACGCACAGATAAAAGACAACGAAATCGGCTTTTCAATATTCCAATCGTCCGTTCTACAATATTTCGAGCGTTGCAGTGTATTGTATTGTAGCGAGCTTGTGGTGAACCAGCTTCTGCCATGCGGAAAGGAGTCATTAAAAAGTTTGTAGAGGGTAACCTTTAGCCTTTAAGAATTATTTTATACAGTTTATTTTTGTATTGAATACTAATGACCAGTCTCACCTAAAATCCAGGAATTCCTCTGTATGTTTCTCTGCAAATGCACTTTTAAATCGTTTACCTTAAAAACAAAAGAATCGTGATTTGCGCCCGCGTGCCTAGCATCCACAAACCGGATAGCCATTTTTTAAACGCAAAGCTTGAAATCGAAATAGATGTCATGATCATTTTCTTTTAAAGTATTATTTGCTTTTTATATTTTCATTTACAATCATGACGTTTAAACTGTAGTAGCCTTTCCTGTTTAGATAAAGATGTTGCATCTCTTTTTTTATGAAATGACGCAAACGTGAGTCCCATCGACACAACTCCACTTTTTGAATAGAATGCAATTTTTGATGAGTTTTGCTCCTCTTCAGTCATTTGGGATGTAATCGGTGTTGCCACACATGGGCTTTTTCGTTTTTTCCTACCAAAACTGGTAGGCTTTTTTTCCATTTGCTAGGTTGGTAGGCTTGATTGGATTTTGGTAGGTTTCGGGACAATGAGTAATAGTCCAAACATTTTAGCAACCTTTTTTACACGAATATTTCACCGGTGCGTTCGTATAACGGCGGCCGCAAACATGTAAATATAACTGATCCCTAAGTACAAACGTTTACCCTTATTATTGCCAATATACAATACGAACATCCATATATCGTCACCTAAGGGCGAAAAGGTGCCAAGTCCATTTTTTTTAATTGTTCAGGAGAGACGAAAAATCAATTTAGTTTCGTATTACCAGCCATTCTGCATCAAAAACCAAACTTTGGAAAAAAACGGACGTGGCACCTTTTCAGAATAGTCTGCCAATGGCTCGTACCCAACCATATTCCAGGCGGAGGTCTTTGCAATCGAAGTCTATGTTCGCGATTGTCATCATAGAAGGCAAATGGGGCCAGAATAAATATTATGTCGGATATTCCGGCAGCGTTAAAGGCCTTAGAGTCTTTTAAAACGGCATCAAGGCTTGTGAACTCTTGAACCACCTGGGAGCCCACAACAGCGTAACGCTGTGGAGGGTTCAGGGACATGAAGGGTTTGAAGGTAACGAAAGGGCTGACTATCTCGCAAAGCGTGGAGCCCAAATGCGTTTGCATGGTCCCGAGTCAATCTGCGGCACATCCAAATGATACGCTGCAGACCTACTTAGGAGCTAGCTGGGAATAACTCAAATTGCTGCCGACTGGCGGAAGTCAAAGGGAATAAGAAAATCAATAATAATAATTTCAATATGGGAGGTACAGCCGTTCCTCGCACACGTTTCTGGAAATGTTCCTCCATCTCGTTTAGCAAAAAGCAAAATACTCCTTATTTAAACGAAAGTAGCTTATGAATCTGCAAAAAAACGTTATTAAAATGCCGTTCAATAGTCACTACAATTTTTCTTACTTGGTGCTTGGAAGCTCCAAAGGATTCGAGTGATCACGAAGCCTTTTTCATATGCGCATCACATCAGTTTTGGGACCAACATTTTCATCGTTGTACAATAAATCAACGCTTATGTCCATTTTCCTATTTATTTATAAAAAAAAATCCCTTTCGTAAACATTAAGTAAACTCTGTTGTAATTTTTCGGCACAAAATCATCAGCTGTTTACTTATCTGTCAAATCTTCACTTTTTAGGTTGGCAACATCAATACAATTTCAACTGAAGTTAGTTGTAATTCGTAATGCCAAAAAAGAGTTGAGTTGTTTTAAAGTTGAGTTGATGATGAATTGTGCTCGAAAGCAAACGGGTATCTCTCCGAGCTTTCTCGCTTCTTCACTACTAGGAGACTAACCCTGTCCCCTACAAAATCCTCTGCGAACTTATTTACCACCTGGACGAAGGAGGTCAGACTACCGCTAGGTATTCACGTAACATTCGACAGTCTGCTCTCCTTCACAGCACACACAACCGCAATTGTCAACAAAGTACAGAGCCGCAACAAGGTCCTCAAGTCGCTAGCCGGAAGTACCTGGGGCAAAGACAAAGAAATGTTGCTGGCAACATACAAGGCAATTGACCGGCCGATTATAAATTACGCAGCACCAGTGTAGTCGCCGGCGACCAGTAGGACGCAGTGGATGAAGCTAAAGACTGCTCAAAATACTGCACTACGGACAGCGACGGGTGCCTTCTGATGTCGCCAGAACACCACCCACACTTCGAGGCGAAAATGCTCCCCATAAAGGAGCACAACACAATGCTCTGCAAGGAATTCCACCTGCTTGCATAGGAGCCCTCGCTGAGCCATGTGAGAAGGCATATTTACGAACTGACGGACATTCCCACGAGAGCCGGTTCTACGTACTGGAATGACTCGGGTTTTACCCGACCAAGGGCTGTTGTTTCGGCGATCTAACCCCGTCTAGGTCGACGAAGTCCCTCAAAAGTTGTACGCCCACAGGGCTACTTGTTCTTCGCATACTTCTGCTCAGGGCTGGCATTGAGTCAAACCAACCCCGGACCAGAAACATATACCAGCTGCGTGTGCCAGAGACGATTACACCACAACTCCACCTCCGTCAGATGTAATACCTGCAATGGGTGGAGCCATCTCCGAGTTTGATCAGGCCTCACGACTCACAGGCAATGGACCACTGCGTACATGGCCCCTTGCTGAGCGAATCGAGCTGCCTCCACGGCACAACAGAGTCCGCCTGAGCAACTCAACACAAAAATAACCGCACCACAACACAATATAATAGACAATACCACAGACACAACAGACCACACTACAGATACAACTGCACCACCACCCACACGCCACCGCCAACAACTCCTAGTTCCTCAGACAATCTGCACGGTGTGTCAGTCCATAATGTGACATCAGTCCAGTGCAACGCCTGCCTTGGCTGGTGTCACTTTAGGGAATGCTTAAGACTGCGCACCACACGAGATTGGACGAGATACTATGAGGGCCCATGCTGGCTCGGTCGCAACCCCCAACTGCGACGCCGCCCACTAACACCACAGGGCATCAGCCTCAGCAGCAGCAAGCACAGCATGTGGCGGCACGACAACACACATCACTAACACCCCACATTCCAATAAGTCTCCCTAGGCACACGAAGATTTTACAATTCAACTGTAACGGACTTCAGAGCAAGATCGAGGAGATAACGGTCTTCATGGATCGGCACGCAATATTAATAGCTGCGGTCCAATTGACAAATCTGCACGGCAATTCAACACTTTTAAATTGCGCCGGATACAACGTGCATCGTCGAGATCGCGAGCGAGATAATGGTGGAGGCCTAGCGTTCATCACGCACCACATTGTGCAGTATCGTCTTATCGAAGCAGACGTCGACCGCACGGATACCATCTTAGAATGTCAGAGAATTGCTATCCGGTCAGGCGATGTTGAGCTTGAAATATTTAATATATATATACCCCCTGCCACCAGCTGCCCGGCAGGATATCACCCTGAAATAGGTGCGCTCCTCAGAGGTGAAAACCGTATGGTAGTTGGTGACTTCAATGCGCACCAGGATCTTTGGTATTCAAGCCTGTCAAACGATCGTAGGGGAACACAATTGGCTGAGCAGATAGACGATTCGACATTCTACACAATGAACAATCACGCACCCACCAGGATTATGGGCAGCTGCTGCAGCTCGCCAGACCTAACAATAGTCAGCGCTGGTCTGATAAACAGCGTATCATGGCGACCTATGCTGACCTTGGCATCAGACCATCTGCCCATAGTCATCTCGATCGATAAACCAACCGACTTTGCTACCGCGGAACACCGGACCTATATCAACTTTCCCAAAGCTGATTGGAAAGGCCTTGGTGACCGTAAGTTCCGCAGAGTTGTCACTGTTTCTTGTTGTTGTTGTAGCGGCTACAACAACCCCGCCCAGATCGGTTAGTCCCTCAGTCGTTGTCGTCAAGCTCCACTAACGGCAGCCCTAGGAAGCGTGCGGCTTCGACGGGGTCTGTCCATAGGGACAGGGGCGTTAGCGTGGTGGGGTTTAGAGGGCATGCGAAGAGATGCTGTGAGCCATGGGGCGACTCTCCGCATGCCGGGCATTCATTTGGGATATCTGCGCTTAGTCTGCTCAGGTATGAGCTCAGCTTGCTCCAGTAACCAGAGCGCAGTTGGGCTATTGTGGTCCCAGTCTCCCGAGGCAGACGAAGTTCTGTCTCGTCCACGTCTGGTGGTTGCGTGCTCAGAACGACATTCACAAGTCGGGAGTCTACATAACTCGAGACTGCCTCCCTCTGAATGCCGTTCAAGGCCTGTCGATAGGCTGTCGACTTCGTCCGTCAGTTCGTATAGATGCCTCCTGACGTGCCTGGGCGAAGGCTCTTCTGCAAGGAGTTGCCTGTTTGGGTGGCCACATCTGTGGCTCCCAACCAGGAACTGCCTGCAAAGCAGCATGTATGCTCCATAACTGTGAGCATGTGGGCCTCCTCGCGCAGGTGGTGTTGCGGCGACATCAGGAGGCATCCTTTCGCTGTCCTAAGTGCCGTGTTCTGGCTGTCACTGCTGCTGCAGCTCGCTTCGTTCAGGCAGGATGGATTACGGACCCACGTCCAAATTTCCCTGCTGAAGGAGATTCTTATTAAAACACTGCACGGATACATTTGAGTCGTCCAACAAGACATTTATTAGCATCGCAATTACTTACTCTCTTTATCTCTCCATTCTCTTGTAGAGTGCGGGCAAACACAAACCGCTTGGAGTATGCGAGAGTAAAAAACCGATCAATAGCAAGAAAAGTAGTGTTTGCTTTGCAATCGAAAATTATATCCGCAAGTAGTGTACTGTGCTTGCAAGTTCTTGAGTATTTTCATAGAGCTGTTGATTTTTGGTATTTGGGTTCTGCTAATTATGTGCTTATGAACACATGTACATATGTAATTATATCAACGATATTGTTGATGCTTGCTACTGCGTTATTTATTTATTTCAGTTTGCTGCAATAAGGTAATGAATAAAGTTATGAAGACTAGTCAGTGTTAAAGAAATCTGTATAGTTTATTTGTTAAACGGGTATAATAACCCAGAACAAATATTTAAGGAAAGAAAATATAAAATTAACAAAATAATGCCTTTCAAAAACAAATATTTTAAATGAGGTATGCATCACAATTATACGCCAACCATATATTGGAAAGTTTTGACTATTAATTTTTCATTATACAATTTGGTTTTTTTTTATAAAAATATAATTTATTCTTTAACAAACCACGTATAAATCCAAGATTTAAACTTTGTGCAATATTAAAAAAAAAAAATTACAAACTTTCATACAAATTTCCAGCTTTTTCATTAGATTTCGTTGAATATGCAGCTTTGTAGCCCATGTAGTTTTAACACAATCAAGTGCATGTATGAAGTAGCAAGGACATACAGTTGATATTTTGGGATTTTTTTATTGACGGTGTTAGTCATTTATGGAGAAAATTGCCAACAACTTCAACAAAAAAAATTTTACAAATATCAAAGGTAAGTCAAACTTGCACTTTATTGTAGGGGCTACAAAACTGCATTTTTA
Organism: Rhagoletis zephyria; assembly: GCF_001687245.7. Lineage (NCBI taxonomy): Eukaryota > Metazoa > Arthropoda > Insecta > Diptera > Tephritidae > Rhagoletis > Rhagoletis zephyria. Next base: position 603,280 of record NW_016157145.1, on the reverse strand, counting down.
AAACCTTTCTGAGTAATCCAATCAAAAAGCACGAGATTTTTATGTATTTCTGTATCGATCGTGTATAGTTCGTAAATGACTGAAAACATTAATACATTTAAATAATAGAAGCGAAATATGTATTAGGGCTGTGTGCGAGTTGACCTAAATTTTAGTACCTAAACTAATATTCCACTTGAAATTTTCAGCCTCTTTCATTTGATATGTATATCTATGTATACACTTATATAGTGTACACATATTTCGAGAAAACTAAAAAAACGAACTTATAGCAATTTTTTAATATAAATGCATGTTTCTTATATAAAAATTTAGAAGTACCGTTAATTTTTTCATGATCGAATGATCGGATCTAAACCAAATTAATATGACACCACATGTGAGACCCGGACTTTCCAATAGAAAAAGAATCATCGAAATCGGTTAACGTGGTCCAAAGTTATGCGGTACATACACAAAAAAAAATATTCCGACGAACTGATAAGCTTCTCCTTTTTTGGAAGTCGGTTAAAAATTACTTAATTAACTATATTAAAAGATAGATTTTTTCCAAATTTTCACTATTTTTAACCGACTTCAAAAAAGGAGAAAATTATCAGTTCGTCGGAACATTTTTTTTTGTTTTTGTTTATGTATGTTACCGCATAACTTTGGACCACGTTACCCGATTTCGATAATTCTTTTTTCATCGGAAAAGGTGGTACCTCAAGGGTGGTCCCATATTAATTTTGTTTAGATCCGATAATTGGAGCGTGAAGAAATTAACGATAATCTTAAATTTGTATATGAGATTGAAGTCGGTTTTGTTTTTGGCTTAAAAATTACTTGTTTTAATATTGTTGTTCTGATATCTTATAACTTATTACGTATTTTTTTAAGAAAACCATACATTTTGATTTAAAAAAGGACATAATCTCGTTTTTCTAGAAATATGTATATATTATTCATATAGGTATACCTACTCAATGACAATTAACAATTTCGTTACTGAGTAACGAATACACACCCTGACTCTAAGTACCGAATCGTTACTCACATAATAATCTCGTTACTCGCATGTTCCGTATATGCACCATCATAGTGAATCAATACAACACAACATATTGTGCGGTAACGAAACTGTTTTTCGTATCGATACTAAAGTGTGTTGCGTGTGTATGTACGTACATGCATGCATGATTCGTGTGAGGTACAAGTGCTCGATTGTATCAAATTGTTCGAATCGATACAAAACTATGTTGCGTGTATACATATGTATATATGTACATGTATGTATGTGTGCGGGCGACATCAGGAGGCATCCTGTCGCTGTCCTAAGTGCGGTGTTCTGTACAGTCTGTAGCTTCGTCCACTGCGTCCTACTAGTCCCCGGCGACCACACTGGCGCTGCGTAATTCAAAACCGGCCGGCCTATTGCCTTGTATGTTGCCAGCAACGTTTCTTTGTCTTTGCCCCAAGTACTGCCGGCTAGCGACTTGAGGACCTTGTTGCGGCTCTGTACTTTATTGACAATAGCGGTTGAGTGCGCAGAGAAGGAGAGCAGGCTGTCGAATGTTACTCCGAGTATTTTGGGGTTATTCA
>NW_016157145.1:594365-598571 GCF_001687245.7 Rhagoletis zephyria | reverse complement strand
CAATATAATGCTCTGCAAGCAGTTCCTGATCGGGAGCCACAGAAGTGGCCACCCAAGCAGACAGCTGCTTCCAGAGGAGCCCTCGCCTAGGCACGGATGTGCCAAATGAGTGTCCGACATGCGGAGAGACCCCACATGACTCGAAACATCTTTTCGCATGCCCGGAAAACCCGACAACCCTAACGGCTTTGTCCTTGTGGACCGACCCGATAGAGGCTGCACGCTTCCTAGGGCTGCCGTTAGTGGAACTTAACGACAACGACTGAGATATCAACCGATCTGGGCGGGGTTGTTGTAGCCGCTACAACAACAACAACAACCACACATCACAATCGGTCTCCTAAGGCACAAAAAGGTGCTACAATTTAACTGTAACGGCCTCCAGAGCAAGATCGAGGAGACAACTGTCTTTATGGTAAGGCATGGAATATTAATAGCTGCGGTCCAAGAGACGAAGTTGAATTGCGCCGGATACAACGTGCACCGTCGAGATCGCGAGCGACATAATGGTGGAGGTTTAGCGTACATCACGCACCTCACCGTGGAGTATAGTCTTATTGAAGCAGACATCGACGGCAGGGATACCATCGTAGAATGTCAGGGTATTGCTATCCGGTCAGGCGATGTTGAGCTCGAAATATTTGATGTATACATACCCCCTGTCAGCAGCTGCCCGGCAGGATATCACCCTGAAATAGGTGCGCTACTCAGAGGTGAAAACCGTATGGTAGTTGGTGACTTTAACCNATTGAAGCAGACATCGACCGCAGGGATACCATCCTAGAATGTCAGGGTATTGCTATCCGGTCAGGCGATGTTGAGCTCGAAATATTTGATGTATACATACCCCCTGTCAGCAGCTGCCCGGCAGGATATCACCCTGAAATAGGTGCGCTACTCAGAGGTGAAAACCGTATGGTAGTTGGTGACTTTAACCCGCACCACGATATTTGGCACTTAAGCCTGTCAAATGATCGTAGGGGAATACATCTGGCTGAGCAGATAGACGATTCGACATTCTGCACAATGAACGACGACGCACCCACCAGGATTATGGGCAGCTGCTGCAAAACAGCGTATCATGGCGACCTATGCTGACCCTAGCATCAGACCATCTGACCATAGTCATCGCGATTGATAAACCTGCCGACTTTGCTTCCGTGGATCACCGGACTTATGTCAACTTTTTCAAAGCTGACTGGNATTGAAGCAGACATCGACCGCAGGGATACCATCCTAGAATGTCAGGGTATTGCTATCCGGTCAGGCGATGTTGAGCTCGAAATATTTAACGTATACATACCCCCTGTCACCAGCTGCCCGGCAGGATATCACCCTGAAATAGGTGCGCTACTCAGAGGTGAAAACCGTATGGTAGTTGGTGACTTTAACCCGCACCACGATATTTGGCACTTAAGCCTGTCAAATGATCGTAGGGGAATACATCTGGCTGAGCAGATAGACGATTCGACATTCTGCACAATGAACGACGACGCACCCACCAGGATTATGGGCAGCTGCTGCAGCTCGCCAGATCTAACAATTGTCAGCGCTGGTCTGATAAACAGCGTATCATGGCGACCTATGCTGACTCTAGCATCAGACCATCTGCCCATAGTCATCTCGATTGATAAACCTGCCGACTTTGCTTCCGTGGATCACCGGACTTATGTCAACTTTTCCAAAGCTGACTGGAAAGGCTTCACGGATGTTACTGAGGGCGCCTTCACTGCACTACCCATACCAACCGACGTTCATGTAGGTGAACGTAAGTTCCGCAGGGTTGTCACCGCTGCTGCAGCTCGCTTCATCCCAGCAGGATGTATTAAGGATCCACGTCCGAACTTTCCTGCCGAAGCGGCTGTTCTAGCTGATGAGCGCGACAAACTTCGTCAGTCCGATCCCTGAAATCCCCGTATTAGGGATCTCAATTCGAAGATTCGGCAACTTGTGAACGTACATAAGCGGAAGAAATGGGAAGAGCATCTGAAGACCTGCAACTTCGCCTCTGGTGTGAGCAAGCTTTGGTCAACCGTGAGGTCGTTGTCCAACCCGACGAAGCGTGACGACAGAGTCGAGATAGACTTTGGTGGCCACGCTTCGTCGGACCCGGAGAGATGCGCGAGCTATTTTAGCCGGCAGTTCATTCTGCATCCTCCTGTAAAGCCAAACGTCGAGTGACCAGAAGGCTGCACAAAATGCCAAAACCCAGTGCGCCTCTTGTTTTCACCAGCGGTGAGGTTATGGTAGCCATCGGGAAGGCGAAAGCCTCCAAATCCATTGGACCCGACGGAATATGCATGTTGATGCTGAAAAATTTGGGTCCTGCGTGTTAGGATAAATCAATAAATAAACAAACAAACAAACAAAAGAGAGTATNCACAAAATGCCAAAACCCAGTGCGCCTCTTGTTTTCACCAGCGGTGAGGTTATGGTAGCCATCGGGAAGGCGAAAGCCTCCAAATCCATTGGACCCGACGGAATATGCATGTTGATGCTGAAAAATTTGGGTCCTGCGTGTTAGGATAAATCAATAAATAAACAAACAAACAAACAAAAGAGAGTATTATCGCCCGATAACTCTCCTTTCCACGGTAGCGAAGACACTCGAGGCCCTGCTGCTCCCGTACTTTACGAACCACCAGACCCCAGCGCTCAGCAACAGCACATAACGCCATAAACACTCAGATAACTCTTGGCCTAAACCGAAACCGCCCCTGTGAGAGAACTATTCTAGTAGCGTTGGACCTGTCCAAGGCGTTCGACACTGTCAGTCATTCAACGCTACTAGAAGATATAGAGGCCTCCTCACTCCCACAGGGACTCAAACGGTGGTCGGCGAATTACTTGAATGGTCGACACTCGTCAGTAATTTTCAGAGACAAAACTAGCAAGCCACGTAAAATTAAACAGAAGGTACCACAGGGTGGTGTCCTGTCCCCGCTACTGTTTAATGATTACATCTCAAAGCTTCCCCAGGGTGTTAATATAGTCTCTTAAACTATGCAGCGCCCGTATGGTCGCCGGGAACTAGCAGGACGCAGTGGCTACAGTGAAGCTACAGACCTGCCAAAACAGGGTTACGAACAGCGACAACATGCCTCCTGATGTCGCCCCAACACCACCTACATGACGAGGCCCAGATGCTCCCAGTAAAGGAGCATAACATAATGCTCTGCAAGCAGTTCCTTGCTGGGAGCCACAGACGTGGCCATCCCAGCGGTCAGCTGCTCGCGGAAGAGCCCTCGCCACGGCACGTCAGGAGGCATCTTTACGAACTGACGGACGAAGTCCAGAGATTTATCAAACAACCTCTGGACCCGTCAACCTACCGACAGGCTCTGAACGGCATTCACAGGAAATCAGTCTCAAGTTATGTAGACTGCCGCCCTGTGAATGCCGTTCTAGGCACACAACCACCGGACGTGGACGGGACAGAACTTTGTCTGCCTTGGGAGACCCGCACTACAATAAATATACATACTATTATATAGCCTAGAAGGAAAAATGTAACAGGTTAACGTATTTTAAGCATTAAATTTAACTTTACTTTTATTGTATATTGCAATACATAATTAAAATGTATATACGTGAATGTATATAGGTCAAATGACTGTAATAAATAAATAAATAAAATAAATAAAATAGCCCAACTTCGCTGTGGCTATTGCAGCAGGCTCAACTCTTACTTGAGTAGAATCAACGAGGATGTGCCCAACCAATGCCCGGCATGTGGAGAGTCGCCACATGACTCCCGGCACCTCTTCACATGCCCTGAGAACCCCTCTGAGCTAACGCCCCTGTCCCTATGGACAGCCCCTGTTGAAGTCGCACACTTCCTGGGCCTCCCCCTAGCTGAAATTGACGACAACGTTGATGGAGGAACCGCCCCGAACGGGGCTTAGTAGCCAATACAACAACAACAACAACAACAACAACAGGTTTGTTCGTCGAAGATCCAGCAAGAATTATCCAACACTCAAAATATCAGAGAGTAAGAAAAAATTCTCTCAAATTCTCTCTCATGTTGAGAAACTTGCAAATTTCTGCACGAACGCAAATTTGCAGGAATTTGCAAGTTTCGCTGCCAGCTGGCGTCCACGGTTGCATTTCAAACATAAAAAATTTTTATAGAATTTTTAAAATTCTTTCGGATGGCCAAAAACAGGATATACATGTATATTTCTTGTTGTTCTGACTTTCTTT
>NW_016157145.1:565791-593991 GCF_001687245.7 Rhagoletis zephyria | reverse complement strand
TCTCCTTTCTGTTTTGCGAAGAAAAGGAGCTGAACATTTTCTTTTGTATTGATTTCCCCTGTATTCCTTTTTAATCATTGCCTTCTTTGTATGTATTGTTTTGTACAATATGGCAACACATGTTATGTGTCAGTTTGCAACCATGTGTTATTGTAAATATGTGTGAAATTCAATGTAATTTACAAGTTGATAAAAGTTTAATTAAAGTGATTTATATACAAGATAAAATAAAAGAAAAGTGTGTAAAGTATTAAGTACAGTGTTATGTGCATTTATATATATAAAAGTATGCACAAATGCTTTTTTGTTAAGGAAACCAAGTGGAACGACTTAAGAAATTTTAACAACAAATAACTTATAAACAATGATATTATTTATATTTTTTAGTTATACATGTTTTAGAGGATACCTCCCTTAACATCCTGACCAAGTTTCATTTGTTAACTCCACCTGGTTTTCTTAAAACACAAGGTGCGGCTGACTACTAAAGCCCACCCGTTTAATTACCACCGTTAAATCAACCACCAGAACCATGGCGGTCCTTGCTTTACGGCGATAAACAGTATAAAGACAATTCTTGATAAATGCCTACAAATACAATTGTAAGACATCTAACGGATCATTATTGCCACAACTTTTTCACGGAAATAACTCTTTCTTTAGGTTATTTAAGATGGCAATGGAGAATATGCCTTCTGCCGATCACAAAAAAAAACGTGAACGTGAAATGTTTGTGAAAACGTTGGACCAAATGTTTAAATAAAAAAATAATTTTGGGCAGAACGAGGTACGCCGGGTGTTCTAGTTACCCAATAACCACAGTCTCTAACGTTAGTGAAAAAGCTTGATTTTACATTAGAGTTCTCAAGTATTTCTCTGTTAAAAAGTATAAGAGAATTCGGTTTGAGAAGGATTAGGAAAATATTAGAAACGCGATGTTACGTTAAATGGTAGAATTATAAACTTAAATGCATCAAGCGGTTAAGTCACAATCTGGGCTTACCTTAGATTCCTCGAAGTCGTTAATTAGGTTTTGTGATTCTTCACCCTGATCATTATTGCGCAAGAAATCCATAGCCTCGAAATAATACAGAGAGGGCGTTGCATTTGGAGTTATGCGTTTTAATTCTCGTCGATAGTTTGATCGAAGGCTATTAATCTTTTTCATAACTTCTTTTCTGTCAGCTTTTGGATATTTTTCCTTATATTTTGCAAGCATAATGTCATACTGTATTGCTCTTGAATTGCGATTGCTATAATCATAATGTTTGAAGTCCCATAACGACGGTAAGGAGCGATATAGTTCAATAAACTCAATAATAAATTGTTTTTCTTCATCGTTTGGATAATACTTTGTCATAATCTTTTTGTCTTTATCGAATTGACCAGACTTAAGGGGTGGCAGGGAAATGCTTCCACGGTTATTAATGTTTTCAAATGTTTCCTATCAACAAAGCATTAAAAAATTTTAAGTGGATTAATTTTAATTGGAAATACTTACTTCATTCTCAGTTTCGCTTAAAAATTCATCTGATATATCTTCTTCTTTCATCTCCAAGGAACCTTCTACATCCATTGTGTCCAACTCTATTTCAACCCTTTCAAATCCCCTTAGAGCATAATCCTTGTCAACGCTATCCTGTTTACATATATATACATATATATAAAATGGTTTACATCCAATCCACAGTTTTCAAACGGTAAAATTATGTATAAATTTCCCCTCAGCTTAGTACCTGATTACTGTTTTCCCACTGATTACCGACCTCCTCGGCTCGTAATTCAACTGGGAGTTCCGGTGACTTTTGTCTTGACTTTGCTTTAGTAAATTCAGCCAAATGGTTTCCGCACATGTGGCGTATGAATCTATCCAATTGTATAGCAGTATAGTCACAAAATTCACAACTGAGAAAAAACTCCTCTTTCCCTACGGCTAGCAAAGTCGAAATCTCCCCACATTTCTTCAAGCCCCAATTCTCCACAGTCTCATACACTATAGCCATTTTGTAGGTTAAAGCTTAAATTTCTAATTACTGACTCTTTTTAAAGCTTTCCGTCAATGTAATTAAAAATGTTCACACTAATCTTCCATAGGGATTTCGGAAAAACATCGATGCATCGAAAATATCGATGTTTTGCTTCGATGCATCGAAAATTTTCAACTCGATGTATAAATAGTCGATTTATCGATGCATCGATGTATCGATGTTTTCTGAAAACTGACATCTACGCTATACTGAACCGTCATTCCAGTTTTTCAATTGCTCAAAAAAAAGAAGTGGCATTGACCAAAAAAATTTAAACGGCAGCAAGAAGTTCCGTTAGAAACATTNTATTGCATCAGTTATGATTAATCAGGGCTGATTGATTTATACATCAATTTGATTAATCATACGTGACTATTATTTACATCAGCTTTGATTGATCAGATCTGACTGATTTATACATCAGACTGAGTCATCAGATCTTAGTGAGTATTGTATCAGTTATGATGGTTAATACCTGACAAAATTGTCCATCAGCTCTTATTGGTAAGATCTGAGGAATCTTTCCATACGAGCTGAGTTGATTAAATAAGGCGAGTGAGTAGTGCAAACATATGTTGCTAATATTTACAAATACGGCTAAAACCCACATGTTAAAATGAGAGGCAAAATCACACCTACAGGAAAGTATCCATCAGATTTTTCAAAACCGCTGTAGAAACCTGATGTATAATCTGAGGGGTTAATACTCCAAGGCTGATACTCAGATGATTCATCAGTGATCACTCAGTTGTCCCGTAGGGCAATTATATCATACACATCTTATTAAAATGGGATTATTTAATCGATACAACTACGCGAACTCCAAATTTATACCATCACAACGCGCCGATCACACGTTCAATATATGATGTAATATATAGATCAAGAGCCCAATTCATGGTATTCGAAATACTGATGGATCGTGGGTGCTTGCGGCACATTCAATATTAGCTCTAATCCAGTACTCCATGAACTTACAGGTTTTTATAGAATTTTTTTTTTGTGGAGGGTGTTGCGCATTTTCTTCCATATAACACATGATCAAAATATTTTTTTACAACAAGTCAAACGACTTCTGCAACAAATGAACTGCGGCGTCTTGCTTTGCCAACCGTCCCAATGAGCTCTCATGCTTTCGGCAACCGTTAAAATTCCGCGTTTGCTAGCTTCGTGAACGAGCATTCGGAATACTGTTTTGCCGAAGTCAATATCAGCATGAGCTGTAAAGCTGGGCGCATATTGCATCCGATAGGCCGACCGATTTCGGCCGAACAATTTGACCATCCGAATTGATGCGCACACTTAACCAGATTATTTGCCGACCGTATTTGTACAATTTTGAAATATTTTGAANCAGTAATTTATTTCAAATTTTCTACAATTTTGCTAATAACATATTTTGTTGTGAAACATTATCTGAAAAATCCTATGCGAATCGATGCATCGATGTACATTTCGATGCATCGAATCAAAGACAAACATCGATGTATTTTTGCCACTGACAACCCTAATCTACCAACTCCAATGTTCGACATCNATTGACATACTCTAAACATGTGATTTTATATGTAATTTTGTTGTTTTTGCGCCCAATAAGTTAATTTTTCGCAGTCCATTTTGGTACCTTTCACCTGACATCGGACGAGAAAAACAAACATGTTTGAATTTATCGTCACTGACGGACGTCACCGGCCGATGTCGGTTCGGTTATCGGTTTATGTGTGAGAGCGCCCATATAATCACAAGTGTTTATTCATGTCGCCCGCATATAGCCGATATCGGCCCATGCCGGCTGCAGTGTGCACGTAGCGTTATAAGTATCGTTCACTTGTGGTGGCTGTATTTGCAAGACAGCACGCTATGCGCTGGGGTTCAGTCATCCTCTAATTTCGTTTAGGTATCGATACTCATTATGCAATAATACAAGTTGTTATCGGTTGGCAACTTCTCGCTCTAATTCCGCCATATTGACTGCCTTAGCTGAAACAGTGTTACTTCTTTAACAATTTTTTGCCTAATAATTTAGTTGCATTTTTATTTTCTCTGTATACACATTTTGTTTCCTCAAAAAGGTATTATATCTTATTTTATTTCATTTCATTGCGAATATACTATAAAAAAGCTAATTTTGTTTAGAAGAAAATATGAAATCTTATATTTTCCCCCAAATGGGGATTCATTTCTTCCCGTTTTTCTTCTTATTCTACTGAGCTAAGGCAGTGTCAAATCGAGCTGTCACAACTGATACCACCTTGCATTATTGCATCATGATCGATACTACTAAGCCAACGCCGCTGCTCAGTATACAAAGCAGTATTGATTGAATTTGCAATAGTTGGCGTTCAACGCAAGCCAGTCTCTGGTATAGACATACATAGATTACTAAAAAATAGAAACAGATCCACATTAACTGCAATCAACATATGTACGTATGTATGTATTTACATATGCACAAACGCGCGATTAGGTTATAAATATTGCGCCACCTGTTTATCAAAAGCCGAAATATGTACTTACGCAAACATACATACTTTTTGTCTCCTTCCCTCACTTCCAACGCATGCACGTGTTTGTAAAACGATGACGAAGTGATTTTGTATGGGAAATCATTTATGCCCATATATTTGAATCAAATAAACATAGAAGATATCAATCAATACTTCCCGTATACCAAACGAAAGGAAAACTCTTGAATTTTTTATTAAAGAAAACAAAAACAAAATCATTCGAGCGGTTTTCGAGCATTTTGGTAATAAAAAAAATTGCTAATTTTTTCAACAATTTTTTGTCTTAAAATGCTCAATATTGGTTAAATTTATATAAAATCTGTACACGATATTTCTATTGCTCCAAAGACTTTATATTCCAAAAATGAAAGTTATATCTGCAAATCATAAGCTGCTGGAGCACTTCAAAGGCTTAAAATTACCCCAAAATAAGCCAATGTTTACCGTTATTTTTACAACCGAATTGGTTACTTACAAAAGTGAATCTGTCGTTAGGTCTTTTATCTGTCTGTTTATCTTTGAAACGCCACACTCTTCTTTGAAATCGCTTCATTAGTTCTTGAGCAATAAGCGTTTTCGTGAAGCTCTAAAAATTACAACTACAACATGTCAGCATAGCCTCCATATCGAAACGTAAGACGTATTCTATGTCAAAAGCACCCTAATGTACATATGTAGGTACATATATAGTTAGAGCAAAAAATATCAAAGGGTACCTAAATTCATTTATTTTGTAAATAAGAGCTTCAATGAAATTATATAAACTAAAATGCATACATGAGCCATTCTTTTTTAAGTCGGACGGATTTCGTAAAAAAAAAATTATGTCATGGCTCCGATTCGCTTAAATTTTTTTTATGAAATAAGCTAACAAATAAGCTAACACGTATTCGAGGAATTTTTTGTTTATCTTTTTTCTTCGGAGATATGATCTGTCAAAGTTTGCATTTTTTCGTGATTCTGACTAATCATGTACTTCTTCAAATCGTTGTATCTCGGGTTCTGCTCATCGTAGAGACTTCATCTTAACGTCGTTGTATAGCTAAAGAATTAATATTTCTATATATAAGATTTTCACGATTGTCCTAAAGCTAACTTAGCTATTAACAGCTGAACTTTTTGAGGTTGATTTACATAGTGAAGACCAGTAAATTAGGGATTCAAAGTTATACCATCGTAATCCTTGTTTAATTCTCTATAAAAAACGTGGTTCAAAAAATGTGGGGTTTTCAAGAACAAACCCCTAGAAATGGGCGTGGCGATTGCAGGACTAAAATTAGCAAAACGCAGATTTTATTGGGGATTTCGGCAGAATATTGCTTCGTTAACAATAGTTGTTCCCCAACTTTTTCAACTTTTTCTTGCCGTACAAATATTATTTCTGGATAGGTATTCTATCGAATACCGCAATAAAATTTTACTGTTTGCAAAAACTCGATGTTTAACACCTTACTAAATATATCTCATCATAATTTTTCGAAAATAAATTACAAAAAAAATTTTAATTCTCACAAAATAAACCATCTTTTCATAAAAAAAAAATATTTTAAAAACAGTTCTTGAAAAACCCCAATTTTTCTGAACCACGTTTTTTATAGAGAATTAAACAAGGATTACGATGGTATAATTTTTAATCCCTAATTTACTGGTCTTCACTATGCAAATCAATTTCAAAAGGTTCAGCTGTTAATACGTAAGTTAGCTTTAGGACAATCTTGACCATCTTATATATAGAAATGTTAAGCCCATTTTTTTAGCTTTAAAACGACGTTAAGATGAAGTCTCTACGATGAGCAGAACCCAAGATATAACGATTTGAAGAAGTACATGATTAGTCAGGATCACGAAAAAATGCAAGCTTTGACAAATCATATCTCTGAAGAAAAAAATATGAAAAAATGTCCTCGAATACGTGTGAGCTTATTTCATGTATAGAATCCATACAACAAATTTGAAGCCAATCGAAAGTGTGACACCAAATTTGGTGTCCGATATGAAAAAGAATGTCTCACATAGGTTAACCTACATGCATACATACATATGTACATACATATGTACGTATGAATATTCTTTCTTATTCTGTAGTTTTTATTATGTAGCTATTGTGCTAAATACAGTTTCACTCGTCAATCTTACTGCTTGGCGTAACTAGGGTTGTGCCATGCGACTTCATATGCCCACTAAGTCCAGCATACTGTGCAAACCGTTTATCGCAAATCTTGCATACATATTTCTTAATTTCGGCGTGGATTTGTTTATGCTGGCGTAGATGTTTAGTAGTAGTAAAACCTTTGTTGCAAATATTACAAATTTTGTCTCGCACGTTACTGTGAACGCTCATGTGCTCCTTGTATAAACCTCTGCCAAAAAATGTTTTACTGCATATTTCACACTTGTGGCTAGGCCTGTTCTCATGGCGTCTCATATGCGTGCTAATCTTCGATGAGGTTTGGAAGTTTTTACCACACACATCACAAACATATGGCTTTTCACCGGTGTGTGAACGCATATGGATTTTTATTTCTGTTGTCGTTGCGCAGGGCTTACCACAAACCTCACATTTGTACAAGTAGTCCTGTGCATGACGCCGTAAATGTACTGACAAATTGGTAGCCAGCTTAAAACCATGACCGCAAACATGGCACTTGAATGGTAGCGAGCCATCATGGGATGCCAAATGAACTTTATGCTGACCAGATCCAGTACTTATTTTTCCACATATTGAGCATTCAAAAGGGTTAACATCGGCCTCGAGATATGCAATATGCTCGTAAAACTCGCATTCTGGTTTAAAAGTTTTATTTTGTCGTTTGCATATTATTTTTTGCTTTTTTTCATATGAGCATATCTTTCGAATTCGCGCAATTTCGCATCCCACATCATATTGTGTAAGATGTAATCCCGTTTGTCTATTAAATTCTTTATGCACATTTACTATAGCCTCTCGGCGTCTATTACTGAATCTATATGTTATGTCTGTTTCATCCCAAAGACTGGGTTGTTCCTTGTAAATATTAGCTAATATCACGCACTGTACATCGTTTATAAGACTCTCCGGAACTACGTATTTTCTATGCATTGCTCGTTCTGGTGGTGCGAATTGTTTAGTCAATGTCGTCGGTTTAGTGCGATTATTCTTTGAAATGAGCTCAGGTCTTATCTGTAAATAAAAGTAGCAGCTATTAAATTCCTATTAAAAGAAGCATCAGCGAAGGTTAACACAAAATAATAACAACCCAACAAGCATTTAGATTAGAAAACGATTCGAAAACAATTCGAATTCGAATGTGTTTCTCTAAGGTAGAAGGTTAGAAGAAAATTAGAGAAACTGTCGAGAATTATAGCATTGTCTACAAAAAGGGGGCTTAGTTCTAAATATCGAGAATGAGTTTAGATCAGGGACATAGCAGTTATAAGTTTTATCGGAAAAACGTTGTTGCATAACAGTTATTAGATGAGAAATATTTTTTATTTCGCCGACAAGAGTTATAACCCAAAGTTTACTTTTGAAGTTGCCTGATAACTGTTATGCAGGAGAAATATGTTTTCCGTCGCCAATAACAGCCATTTCCCAACGTTAATTTTTTACGATGCTTGATAACAGTTATTTCCCAACGTTTCTTTTTAAGTTGCTTGATAACAGTTATTACCCAACGTTTATTTTTACGTTGTCTGATAACAGTTATTTAACTCCTCCACTTTTATTTTCCTCATCTTTATCTTCTTCTCTACCTCCATTTTCGTCATTGTTGTTATCTTACAACGTTTATCAGACAACGTAAAAAATAAACGTTGGAAAATAACTGTTTTCAAGCAACGTAAAATATAAACGTTGGGCAACAACTGTTATAAAGGAACGTAAAAATAAACGTTGGGCAATAGCTGTTATAAAGCAACGTAAAATCAAAATATTTCTTTAACGTTAGAGACTATGTTTGCTGAGAACGTCCTATTATTGAGAAATAGGAATTTAGTTACAATTTTGTTTTAATTAGTGAAGAACGCGCATATTCCGATCTGCCTTATTTATAAAACATTATTTTTACCCCAGCTGCGGCCGATCTGGTTTAGTGTTAGCAGTGTGAGCTGCCACTGCGCAGGGCCTGGGTTCAAGCCCTGGTCAAAGCAACGTCGTAAAAAAATATAGAAAAAAAACTTTTTTCTTAACAGCGTTCGCCCTTCGGCAGGCAATGACAAACCTCCGCGTGTATTGCTGCCTTGAAAAACAGCTTCTCATAAAAAATAACTTTTGAGTCAGCGTAAAACTGTAGGTCTCTTCGTTTCGTCTGACAACACCAAGGCGCACGCCACAAATGGGAGAAGTTCGGTCAAATACTAACATATGTGTAAACGCCTATCTATTATTATTACTATTGTTGCCCCCACTAAAAGGTTTACGGTAAGGGAAAAACACCACACACATACTTATGTATTATTTTAAAGCAACCTTCTTGCAGAGGACTAATTACATTCCGAAAATGAAAAATTAACATTTGTTTAGTAAAGAAATTCAAAAGTGAGGAAACTTTTTCAATAGTTTTTTTTTGGTGTGATGTGAAGCAAAACACTCTGGGAAGAAAATATCTGTTAATAATTGTATCATGATAACAGGCATGATAAAAACAGTTAAAGCTCTACCCAGAATTACAGCTGACGACGGTAAAGCAGTCGGCGGTAAGTGAACAGGGGGCCAATTCCTGTTCTATGAAAACGTGAAGTGAAAACATTTTTCAACACTTCACATAAGACGTGTTACACTTAAAATTGAAAAATTTCCAGCTCAAATATTTTGTATGGTATACTGACTAGTAGGCTTAGCTTTTTTATAATTGAATATGCTGTGGTGTAAATTTTATTCACTAATGCTTGAAATACAATACCGGCGAACGGCAAACTTCGCCGAATTGGGCGATGCTGTCGTTCACCGTTCGCCCAACTATTTCGCCTACTTAAACAGAATTAGAGCGGTAGCGAAAACAGCTGATCCCATTTGGTCGCCTTTATAATTTGGGTGACCATATTTAGAAAAAACTAAACCATATTTAGAAATGAGGAAATGATAACAAATATAAATGTAAAACAAAGAAAGATTATTATAAATAATTTGTTTCAAGCCAGATTTAACGAATCCACAACTATATTTTTCAAACAACAAAAAAAAAATCGTGTTTAGGTTGTTTTCTTTTTAAACTTTGAAAGCACAAAACAAATACGGCCACCTTTGGCACGCACAGCTGTCATCGCCCAGCAGAGCGATAGAAATAAATCTATCGCCATGAAACGCCGCCAAGCGATCTTCGCATTTCGCTTTGGCTGTGTTCAATTTCATATGCTTGCGGGTGTTCTAATTTTGACAGCGCGAATTTCGCTGTGGTGAGTTCGCCGTTCGCCGGCATTGTATTTCAGCTATATCAGTTTTCGTTTTGTTCAGTGCACCGATGGAATATGTCGTCGCCACACGAGAAGGTGCGAGAAAACATAATGAAAATTTATTTGAGTAATAAAGCAGCTACATACAAATCTATAGCAAAATAAGCAAAATGCGGTTACGCGACCGTCCGAAGAACAGTTATTCGCTTTATAAGAGTAAATACTGTCGCCAGAAAAAAGGGAACCGGGAAAAATACCTGTAGGTACGGTTGCCAGACGTACTGATTTTATCAGTACAGTACCGATTTTTCAACTCTTGTACTGATTTTATTCATTTCTTCAATCAGTACGCTAATGTCCTGGTTTGTCAAAATTTGTACTGATTTGTACTGAAGTATTTTCTTAAGGTTTTTACATAACGTTGGAACTTCCTTAAACTGTACTGTAAAAAATAAGAAGAAAATAATTTAATTATAGTTGACAGGTTTTAGATAATGTTTGATATGCCCAAGAAATAAATACAACAAAAAATCAATCGTTTTATGGGTCGTTACGTACCAGTTGTGATAATATGATGAAGCATAAATTATTTAAAAAGAAGGCTTAAATTTTTGTCGAGTGTTGTTAGTTATCTCGAAAATAACTTACAGTTTAATAACAATAAATTTCCATGTTCGAATGGCTTTTGCCTATAACTTACAACTCCTTTTTCTCAATTTACTGACTTTGTAAAAGAGTTTTGCATACAAGACATAGAGTTAGATACTCTTTTTAGCGAATTCTTAGTCTTTCACAGTTTTTGCGTAGTTGAAAAATTATTTAACCCTTCGGAGGGCGCGCTTTGAAAGTTACACGAGAGGGCGCTCCGCGGCAATTTAGCCGCAAGGTGTATCTCAAAGTCTGACTGCATTTTTTCTTATTTATGTCGAAAAATCATTCAAATAAAACATTGTTTATACTGAAACATATTATAAGCATTTATTTTTTAAAGTTTTATGCGTCATCATCAACAGTGGTGAGGGTAAATTCTACACAATGTGAAATATGCTTGCAATGTTTTCTGCAAACATTTTTGTTACGATTAATATGTACAACAAATTTTTGTCTTATTATTCCTGGTTATATTCCTTGTTTCAATTTCTGTTGCGTAGCTGGTTCGCTTCTATATAAGTTTAACAACATCTCCTGACACTGAAGATGGCACAACGCCGAAACCGGTTTGTCCCCAAACCAAATTTGACAAGGGATGACGGAAATTCGTTCTAAAATACATCATTTAAAAACATCCTTTTTCTCTAAAACCAAAGAAAATTAATATCATAATAATGATGTGCCGATTACAACCCAAGAAGTAATTGAAAAAATGTGCGTTAAGCAACGAAGATTAAAAATCGCTTTATAAGTAATAAGATTTTGTAGACTTGTACATAAATAAATGTAAATAGATACGCGTAAATATATAAATATGCAGATATATTCAATGTGTAAAAACTGAAGTGTATACTAACGAAACTTCTACAAAACAAAGCTGGACCATTTTGCCTCTGCCTTGAGATGGTTAAAAAGCGTTCATATATGACAGACTCTGCATTAAAGGGTTAAATGCTGCACTTTCGTAAAGATATCGACCAGTATAACCATTTTTGTTATATAAATTTTTTTGTGAAAGCTGATAGTTTACGAGTTATTAGAGTTTAAAGGTAGCTTTTCTTTTTCCAATCTGGCCACTCGGGTACAGCATCCAATGTCCCAAGAATCGAGTCTTAAGATAAAATGAAGAGAAATCTTTCAGAAAAAGTACTAATGGTGTATTAAATATAGTGTTTTCTAGTGGAATGGGAGCCAAAATCCAAAATTAAAAAAAGTGACATTTTGAACGGTATTTTGAGGGTTAAGTTATTGTTGTTGTAACTTCTCTATAGTTTTCCTATATTATATGATCATTTATCTTCTCGATAAAAAAAATTTTCATTCCATTATCTCTTTTCTAAGCGAAGATGTACGATTTTGAAAAAAATCGTGTTTTGCCTATAGTGCGACGCCTCTAGCCATTGTGATAATGATAATGAGTGGCGCTTACACAATATGTTAGTTTTTGGCCGAGTTTTGATGTTGCTACACAAAAGGGAGGCACCTACAGTTTTACGCCGACTCCGAAGGGCGCACAGTGTGTCGTTTGGGATAAGATAGGTGGACAAAATTCATTAAAGGATTTCTAGAAAAAGGTAACTTATTAACATAGAGGATATCCGCAAAGCTCTGACTGAAACGTTTTTTATGTCCTACATTCTACTGTGGGATGTGCCAGTGTTCGGAAATTAATTTATAATCTTACTGAAACTCAAACTTTATACTTTTTGAAAAACCTCTCATTGTGGAAGAGTGTGATTTTGTGTCAATTTTTAATAATGGATCTTATTACTAGTGGTATTAATTACACCTACTCAACAAAAATAAACTATGGACTATTTCTGATATTGCGAAATGGGTTTGAACAAATGTATGTATATATTTTGTTAATTATTTTACACCTTTAAAAGACCGAAAGTAACATGTCAGCGGGCTAGATATTTAATATATCTTAGCAGCATTACCTGTGTTTTTAAAAATACAAGCGGGCCCATGCGCAGACTGCTCAGACAGAAATACACAGTAAGCTCATCCCTCTTTGTAGCCAGAGATAAAAGCAGACTGTTCTAATAGTTCGCGGAAATAGTAAACAGAATTATTCTTATAAACCCCTTATTTTTATTATACATATATTAAAAAGCATGAATGAGTTTTATAGTACATCAGACCTTATACTTATTAGGTACATAAAAACATATTACAAACTAACTGATATATGAGTGTCATGAGTCACTATATTAAATGGCTAAAAGTCGGTAAACGTTATGGAAGTGTATAGCTTTCTTAAGCCAAAATTTAGGCTGCACGCTGTTACTAAAATTACTCAATTAGAATATGAAGAAACAAGGGTTAAAAAAACTCGTCGAAAATCGCTAGTTTTTAAAGATTTTTTTTTACATATGTATTAATAACTTAAAAATATACTTATATGATTGCGGAAAGAAGTTACAGGGGAAAATTTTTGTTGAACACAAATTGAGATGCATCGAAATTGTTTGTCATAGTTTTTAGAAATATTTTTCTATAGTTGCGGGGCTTTTACCAAATTAAAGGCAAGACTAGTAACTATAAACCAAGGTGCACCCAGCATTATATGATGACAACTGTTCGATTTACAACAAAATTACTACAAATTAACTAAAATACTTGTCTGTTTCTTAAAGATTCAAATTTTTACGCAGTAGGCGTAAACAAAAGTATACCACAATAATTGCGTTCCTTATCTCCCAGAAATAGTCAGAAAAAGTCGGAAGTAGTCAGATTTAAAGCTCAAACAGTCAACGACGTAACGTAGACGTAGGTTGACGCAGAAACGATCTACCTTATGGGATTCGCGTGTTAACGAAAACTCACCACCGCATGGCGGTGACGTTGCCGTTGCTTCTCTCTCTCTCTATCAACAGTAAATTTGAAATGCTGCTACGTACGTCAACCTACGTTTACGCTACGTCGTTGACTAAGAGCGCGGTTACCCACGAACGTGTACGTAACGTAGCGTAGAAGTACGTAGAAAGATATCAACTATGCTGTTGATAGAGAGAGAAGCAACGTCTACGTCACGGTCATGCGGTGGTGAGTTTTTGTTAACACGCAGATCCCATAAGATAGATCGTGTCATCTGACACGTTTTTACGTCCGTGGGTAACTGCGCTTTTACTGCGCTTTTAGTCCGAAAAGCGTTCCTTAAGAGCGCGGTTACCCACGAACGTGTACGTAGCGTAGCGTAGAAGTACGTAGAAAGATATCAAGTATGCTGTTGATAGAAAGAGAGAGAAGCAACGTCTACGTCACGGTCATGCGGTGGTGAGTTTTTGTTAACACGCAGATGCCATAAGATAGATCGTGTCAGCTGACACGTTCTCCGTTTTTACGTTCGTGGGTAACTGCGCTTTAACTCGAAAAGGACAGTAAAAATGAGAGAGCAACACTCAGTGAGAGTGACTCTCTTCAGTCCGAAGTAGTCAGAAGAATTTTTGCTGGCAAAATCTTGAAGTGTCAAACTCAACTGAATTTAATTGAAGTAAAAAGTGAAAAAAAAATGAATTGAAATTGGAAGGAGGCAAAAAATAATTGATAGTGTTTATTGTGCTTGTGCTTGTGCTTGTGTGAATGAGTTTTGTATGTACATAGATTTCCATTCTTATTTGACATTAGTTTTGTTGTTGCCATTCTTTGGACTAAAAATTTGGTTTTTTGCGTCCCTTTACTGTTTTCCTATTATTCTCTTTTAGTGAGCGCATTTTTCTTACGCTCTGGTATTTTCACACTTTTCAGATTTTAGTCCAAAAAGATAAGGAATGAACCTAATATGTTTTTCCCATTTGGGCGAGGTCAAAACTTCCGTACCCGTTTGCATAAAGAAATGTTTCCCATGATGGCGGAAAATGTGCAAATTCGCAATAATACGCACAAAAAAAATAATTTGAAAAAACGGTTAGCATATCAGTGATGAACATCTTAAATATACCCCAAAATGATCCGTAAATACCTTTGTCCACCTAGCTTGTGCTACACGACACACAATGTGGCCATTGTATTGTAATGTGGGACCGAGGGGCGACCGCTATTAGAAAAATCTTGTGTTTTATTTATATTTTTTGATGTTGATCGGAAACTGCGCTCGAGCCCAGGCCTGCGGAATGATAGCGCGCCATTAATCATTATGAAAATATTACAATATAAAACCATTGAGCGCCAGTCTATCGCTTACAAGAAAACTATGTACTTACTGTTACTCCCAAAATTGAGTGTATGGATTTTTTTTTCAATATTCGCAATGTTTTACATGCAAAAAATTTTTTTGTTAATTTTTTATCAAACAATTTTTTCCATAGAAAGTATTTTCAGAATTTTTCATATGAAAAAAATGCATAGGACAGTCAGCAAAAAAATTCTCAAGTCAACGCGAGTTTTTAGCCATTTGAAATTTGCACACTATTGTACTTAAATTTAATGGACTGTAAACTGCATACCTAACTTTTTTCGGAAATTCGTATTAAAAAGTTTGCGATTTTGCTGAAACTTTGCAGATTTTTCTTAATTTTCTTACACAGTTTCATTCTAGGATTTAAATGGGGTTTGCTAAAATATAAGCTATATTTTAATACAAAATTAGCATGCAAAACATTGCGAATATTAGCAAAACAGAGCCGTATGCTCAATTTTGCGAGTAACAGTATGTATTTTTTAAATTACAAACTCAAACTCACACACACATTCTCATTTTAAATCTCAAACAACAACTATTGTGAACAAGTAAATTTTCTTTATTATAAATTTTATGGTCTTCAAATGCTTGCAAACGTTAGAAAAAAAATCATGGCCGACGTATTGAGAGAATTATTTTACCTTGTAATGTGTTTATCGTGGCAATAGATAGTGTTGGGCGGTATAGATACCAAAAGTACTCAGAGCTCGATTCTCAAAAGGATCGACGGTACCCAATTTTTGAAAGTATCGATACTGAGTACTCCAAAGTACTCAGAAGTTAAAATAACTCGAAAGTACTCAATATTCAAAAGTACACTGTTCCAACCATCACTCTGATACATGTACTCAGGATCGATTCAAAGTACTCAGTTTTAAGCGTCACGTAGATACTTAAAAGTACTTAGTTCTATTTACGTTTACCGGTATTCAGAAATTATTGTACCCGATTTCAAGACTCAATAATTTTCAACAGAGACCCAAAATAGTCCCAATATTTAGGATCAAAAACGTCACCTTGTTTTAATATATTTTTCCCCCGTCTTTTTATAATAATTATTTATGAGAAATATATTTTTTCTACTCGCGGGAAGATTATTTTCAGATGGAAATTATTTACGCCTTCTCATTGAATTCTTATTTCGCGGCTCGGGCGACGTTTATTTTAAGAAGGAAATGATTTACGTCCCACGTTTTCTCTTTTAATAGACTTGTTACACGTACAGCCGATTTCACGAAATTAAACACAAATATCTCCGAACTCGATTATTTGAAATTGATCTTCTAACATCTGTCAACCCTTTTCAAAAAACCAAAATCCCGTAAAAGCAGTCCTTTAATTTTACACCTCATTTTTGAAAATCGAACGAACGATACAGATCTAATGACATGAACAATAGTGGCGATAAAAATTTAGCGCGTGGAACTCTTCGAACTCAATAAAGAAGTTTTACTTCAATAAAAGTCATATATAATTATTACGAGAGGACATAAATCATTTCCGTCTTGAAATAAACGTCCAGACCCGAAAAAATAAAAATCTCACATAGTTATTATGGGAAGACGCAGATACTTTCCATCTTGAAATAAATGTCCCGCGAGACGAAAAAATTAGAGTCCCATATAATTATTATGAGAACACGAAAATATTTTCCATCGTAAAATAATCGTCCCGCGAGACGAAGGAGAAGATGAAAAAGTTTTTAGTCTAACGATTTTCGTCTAAGGCGACCAAAACAACTTTTCCATTGTTCAGTAATAATTATACAGCAATTTTTAATTTTATTTCTTACAGTACAGTTAGCCATTCATTTGACGTTATTTGGGACTAATATATTAATTTGAATAAAGTGCGGTCAGCTTGTGAGATTTATACATTATGCATTGAAATGTTACCAACATGTGTATATTTCAAGAAACTACTCAGTACCCGATCCTTAAAAGTACCGACACCAAAGAACTCGATCCTCAAAAGAACTCCATAAATTCCAACACTAGTATTAGTATTAATGCTTCAAACATGGAAAAGAAGGTTAGCAGTGCGCGCTACCGTTCCGCAGGGCCCTGTTTAAGTTCGGTTGCCCCTCGGTATGCAATAGCAAACCTCCTGAGTGTATTTCTGCCATGAAGAACAGCTTCTCATAAAAATACAATCGGCGTTCGGAATCGGCGTAAAACAATAGGTCGCACAAATCGGAGGAGAAGCACGGCCAAACACTAACACATGTGTAATCTATTATTATTATTACAAAAGCAGTAATATTCTTAGCTTTGTTCCACCAGCTTTTCGGGCTGTTTCGGTAATTAGCGAGTAAAAATAAGTTACTTTCTCACAATTGTCAAAAATGCGTCAATGAGTGAGGAACGCAAAAAGCCACATATCGTGCCTGTTTTTCGATTTAACACGTGTGGTAAAAAGTTAGTTTATTCAATTGAAAGTTCAATTTAGCTTAATTAATACTTTTCAATTCACGTCCTTTATTTCATTTGCAAAATATGGAAAACACATTAAACATTTGCAACATTTACTGAGCTTTCATTCGCGAGAATAGAAAAACAACGATTTTATGTGTATTTATCTTATATGGCTTATAAAATGAGCATATTTCTACATTTTCTAAAACGTTAGTGGCATTTTCCATTTTTGTGTTTAATAAAATTTGCTTTCGGATGTAAACAAACAACAGCTATTATGGAAATTTGATTTGTTGCTCATTTGTGCCCGGAAAAAAGCCCGCGCACGAAGAAGAAGATATTTACGAAGAAACGTTTTCGCTCCCTATTAACCATTTTTCTAGTGTGAGGAAAGCTTTTTTGGGCAACCACGAGATCCCGCGAGCTCGTGTGGAACAAACCTCTTATTCTTCCCCTCGAATAAAAACATACATTTTATAACGTTAAAATTAAATTTAAAATTTAATTCTTTAACATTATTGAAGAAATACAAATACATTCATAAATAAAAAACACATATTCAATTCAGAATAATACAATGATTAAAAAGCAGAAATTAATGGAAAAAACTATTCTACAGATGTTTGCGATTTTTCTTTGTTTTTAGCTGCGTTTTTGTAAATTTTATTTTTTGCTATTTTGAAACCTTTTCTCATTTCCGTTTCAAAATCGGGAAAAGACATATCTTTCTTCCTTATGGCTTCTGTAGGAAAAAAAATAAATTGTACTTTTTTAAACTTTCAATAATTTGAATTAAATTTACCAAACACATATGTGTGAAAAAATTTGAACTGCTTCAAAGCTATCTTTTGCTTTTTACCATCCCAGTTGATGTCAAGCAACAGTTTCTTCGTGAACAGTATAGGAATACATTTGGCTATTTCGTCTCTTCCCAAGTGCATCTTTAGGTATTCTAACTGTAAGATAATATGTATTAAGAAAACAATATATATTAAAAATTTTTTGAGGCCGTTTTTTAATGAACAACGTTGTGGATAAACAGAAAACAATAGGGGTATTCTCCAAATCTTGCAAAGCCATTGCACGTAGCACGGATTGCATGGATTGCATAACTTGCAAACACACAACAACAAAATACGTGGGAAACAACATTTTCTATCGCTGCAAAATATGCAACGTCGAAACCCATGTATGTATATATTTTGCAAAATAGCATAGCAAGATAAATGCGCCCCGTGCTAGTTGTTTTGTTGTTGGAATTGCTAAATATTTCTCTCATTCCTCACGCTCACTTCATTTTTTTGCTGCCTCTTGTTATTGTATTTGATACATAATTTCGCTGCTTGCTACCCATGCATGCTACCACTTTGCAATGGGGTGCTCTCGTACTCTTCGAAATAGTATTTTTGCATTTCGTGCAATCCATGTATAGTGCAAGACTTCGAGAACACCTTTAATATATAACATACAGTATTGTGCTTTGAAATTATTACTTACGAACTCTCCTTTAGAATAATTCTCTAAATTTGCTTCTACGTCCTTTATTGCCTCAATCGATTCAAAAGGAATAATTTTGTAGTCAACTGAATCCGGAAAACACTGTGCTGCAATTCTCTTTATCAACAATTCTTGTTTCATCACTTGTTGGTAAAGCATTTCATTTTGTTTCATCAGTTCTCTATGCCTCTCTTCATTTTTTGTTCCTTCTTCATCCATCTTTTGTTTCAAACTAGCAACTAAGAATTGTTCCTATTTACTAATTGTTTATACATATGCCAAATATATAATATAAAAGTACCTTCCGTTAGCAAATTGACTGCTGTTTCGTTTGGTGCTCCGCTATTTTTGGAAATATTTTGCGTCCAATTCAGTAAGGGAGTAAGATGAACTTTATCGCCTTTGTGTTCTTGCAATGGTGTTGCTACAGTGAACGGTGATGATGGTAAAAGTGGTTGTTGTTGTGACATCTTTTTCTATATAAAAATTACATAAATATAACCGATGCCAAAATTATAAGCGCATATTAACAATATTAAACCACTAATTTCTTTGTAATTTAATTTTAGTTATTTTTATATACAAATATACCTTATTCTTTAGCAAATACCGTACAAATCCAGGCTTAAAATTTGTGCAATATTCACAAAAATTAAAAAAAAAAACTTCAGTAAAACTTTCGATTTTTTTAAAAGATTTAGAGCATGCAACTTTATAATAATATGCAAGTTTGACGTAGTTAGGATTTACCGCTGATTTTTGAATATTTTCGCTGCCAGTTTGTGCATTTTCTTGCTCACAAAGTATGTTCAATGATTTTTTCATATGTATTTATGGACGAAAATGAGCAACACTTCCAAATGCCAAAATACAACTAAGTCCTAGCTACTTCAAACTTGCATTAAAACCACAAAATTCTACGAAAGTTGGTTTAATTTTCTTTATAAGTATATTGCACAAAGTTTAAAACTTGGATTTATACGGTTTTTGTTAAAGAATACACTATATTGTGAAAAAGTAGTTAAAATTAAATAACAAAAAATTACTGTTAAATTAATAATATATTTTTTACGGCAAATTTCAATCACTTTATATATGGCAATGATGTGATAGGGAAACAAGCACAAATTTTTCGTGGTACGGAAGGAATACAATTTTGCATATCACTGACACTAGGCACTTTTCTACGTAAACATCAGAACACTCAATTTCAACTGCATTTTGTGGCAATGCTTTTGTGTTTTCTTGTTCTTTATTTTTCGCGATATGCTTTGACAACAACCGGAGAAATATTGCTTGCTCACTCCCGTTACTTTTTTATTACTGATTTTAACTTACTTTTCAGATATAAATTATAATGATATTGCACAACACTAAATTATTACAAAAAATGTAGACTTTCTAAACTTTTATGACGCTGTATTGTAGTCAAATTAAGCAAGAAATGTACTTAAAATAACAACAATGTATGTCGCTTGCCTTTCGCTGGAATTTGACTATTTTTGGAAATTCATGACCACTCATCAATTGTTCATACTTTTCCACTCATACATAACGCTCGCATCTTTTTTCGGCCAAACAACTGTATATTACTGCGAAAAAATTCCGTTTCGCAGTATCTCTCCATTCAACAAAGGAATAATTTTTTACAATGAAGTATTTTTTGAAATAAAGGAACTCCTGGTACCATGATTCAATAATACAAGGTTAGATAATTATTGACACCTGCGGTTTTACACTCCCTTACAAAAGGTTGCATTTACGAAGGACGGAGAAAGGGGAAGAATGGAATCTCTTGGTGCGAAAATGGTAGAAGAAAAGTACGCAAAATAGGCAATTAGTAGTGAAATTCCTTTTGTAAATTCTAATGTATTTGCAGGGAATCTGGCATTTTAAACGAAATGTTGAACGTAATACTGATATATCTACGTGAATTGCGTAATTTATGTGCTATTTAGCTGTATAAAAACTGCAAAATGACTCAAAATGAAAATAAGACTACTATGAGATTGATGTAAACATCCAATTTAAAAACAGTTTATGTTTTCATCAGTTAAATATGCTTCATATGCATATACAAATAAACATATTGCACAAAAACTTATACTTCTTTTTCACACCAAAGCTACACTGTTTCCATGTAAATTTGCAAATAAGCAACACGGTGCCACTGCTAAGGGAGCGGTGCGAGAGAGACAACTGTCAGTTTATCGAACCTTGTATTATTGAATAATGTCCTGGTACTATGTGTACTTGTTGTATATACTCTAACAAAAGCCATGTAAATCCAAATTTCTAACTTTGTACAAAAATTAGAAAAATTCAACAAAGTTGCACAACGACGATTTTCTAGTTTGAAGTGCCTACAAAATACCGTTGATTTATGAAATATTTTCTAGCTGACAGCATCACGCATTTTCATCCATAAAAAAAAGGAAATACTAACACCGACGGCAAAAAAAAATATCAAAAATTTACGCAAACTGATATAGGGGCATACGCGGTGCATATGTGTACGTGTTGACTCGCGTTCGACTACACACAGTTGAATCATTCACACCCTGCGGGAAATTTATCTAACTATAAGCTAACTTCAAGTTGATTAGAGCTAAAAGTCACTTATTATCTGTATATTTTCTTCGACGAAAGCTAACTATATTTGTATGACGATGGCCGTGAAATAGTCAAGGGTGGTTTACCTCTGCATTAGATGTAGTCAAGGGTGGTTACCTCTGCATTTGATGTTACTAACTTGCAACTAACTACTTTTGGACATAAAATATCAAAAGGAAAAACAAAATATTTTTTAATTTTTATTTTTATTTACTTTTTTATTTTATTACATTTCATATTTGTTACCATATTCTGCTGTAGGTGGTTCCATATTCGAACTTCGTCAGACATAACTTCAAAATGATAATAAGAAATTTCGATCTTCCTTTTATTTGTCCTCAATTCGAAAAAGTATTTGCGAAGTGCAAGATATTTAAATAGAAACGCGTTTAAAGAAAACAATCTCGAGCTTTACTCTAGCATTACTTGTCCACTTGTTTCAAGTTAGCTTTTTGTAGCTAACTACAGGTTATATATTTTATAGAAATCCCGCGAAAAAGCTAACTACAAGTAGGTTATTTTTTATCGATTGATAATTTTTTTCTGCAGGGCAGTCATGCCGGGAGTCATGTTGGTGTAACTAACACATATTTATTTTCACAGACACATCCAAACCGACTCACGGGTCAGACGAACGGTGTATGCTCCCTATTAGGGACGTGCGACATATAGTTTGGCGTTTTCTTCGGATTTACAAATACATTGGGTTCTTAAAGGAAATTTTGACGCCAAAACAACGCAAAAGTTTGTCAACTCCAGTTTCTTACCTACGTTGATAACCACTTGATTAAAATAAACAAACAAATAAATAAATAAATACACAAAATTAGCTCAGGAAAATCGAATAATGTTCGCGACAATAAAACGCTAAAATTTTATTTTCGCTCCATAAAAGAAGGGTGAAACTTTTTGGTGTATGCGATTATAATAGCCTTTAGTTTATAAGTATTATCATATGTTAAGTTGATGTTAATTTATAATTTTAACTACCGTTATCACAAACAATAGTTAATATTCAATAGTAAATAATTATATGTGCAAAATGAACTACATATTTAGCTTCCGCCTGCTCCAGAACAGAAAACTACACCAAAGAGTGTGTGGTAAAAACCTAAACGTATAGAAGCAGTTTTTATAATAAAAATCGTTTTATTTTTTCCCTAGTTATACTAAGGCCCATGATGTCCCGCGGCATTGAACTATCTGAAGAAGAGCCAGGGAATATAAGAGGAATGAATTTTTTTTGGCATGAAGGGTAGTTAAATAACTGCTGAAGATATCGGACAGCACGATATAATAAAAAGTTCCTTTAAAAGTCCCGACAACTATGGAAATAAAAAGCTTGGTGGCCCTATACATACCCCAAAACAGTGGTGCAAATGACATATCTAAAGGAACAGCATGATTTACCGTAAATTTGAAATGCATTTGAATCACTCTGGCACAAGTAAAAGTTCATAAAAAATAATAAACACAGTTTTGATACTTAGGGAGAAGAAATAAATCGCTAAACCACAGTCCACTAAATGGGACGAAATACGTTTTTAGCATTTTACAAAAATTACAAATTTTGTAGAAAGAATTGAAAAACGCTATTTTCAGTGATAAAAAAACTTCAATATACACAGAATTTCCTTTAATTTGGCAAAAGGTTGGGAACTCTGATGTTTGGGGTTTTTGTTGTAGAATTAACAATATTTTTATACAAAATTCTCGAAAAATAAAACTATAACAACACATAACTACTAGTGGGCACAGAGCTGACTTTGCAAACACGAAAATAATAGAAAAGGAAAAAAGAGAAAAGACAAGGTATACATTGGAGAGCCTAAGAATAATGCAAAAAAGAGAAAACACAATAAACAAAAAAAAGACACCGATGACATTGCAGCTGTATAATAATAATAATAGATTGGCGCGTACACATATCGAGCCCTAACCGCCAAAATAACGTAAGCGACATTTTTTTCAAAATTTTCTTTTTGATGCAGAAATGCATCTAGATGCTCTAGGAATATTTCTGCATCAAAAAGAAAATTTTGAAAAAAGTGTCGCTTACGTTATTTTGGCGGTTAAGGCTCGATATGTTGGTGTTTGGCCGAGCCTCTCCTCCGACTTGTGGCGTGCGCCTTGATGTTGTCACACAAATCAGAGGGACCTACAGTTTTACGCCGACTCCGAACGGCGATTGTATTTTTATGAGAAGCTGTTTTTCATGGCAGAAATACACTCGGAGGTCTGCCATTGCCTGCCGAGGAACGACCGCTGTTAAGAAAAGCCCTTTTTTCAAAATTTTTTGCGATGTTGCTTTGACCAGGGCTTAAACCCAGGTGTTGATGAGTGAAAGCGCGCACTGCTTACCACTACACCACAGCGGCCGACTGCTGTATACATTTTAAGTTTATGACGAATTTTAGTAATTATCAGTATTGACAACACTACCACAATAGATGATACCGAAGTAAAGCTTTAACCAAATATGTTATAATAGAAATTTGTGTAAGTAAAAAGTATAATTCATTTGCCACTAATATATTCATATGCACGTCATACATGTATGTTCCGTATGTAATTTTTGTCAAACGTTAGTTAATGCATATTTTTAATTTTTATTTCATGTACTTATTGTTGATACAGTGAAAAAAAAACAACCAGCCCCTTAGGATGCTAATGAGTTTAGCGAAACGTTGGGCAACAATAGTGGAATAACTTTGTTTTATTTGCACTAAAGGATGCCTATTAAAATTTAAAAAACGACAAATAAAATATTTAAAAAATAGTTGCCCATATTGCAATAAATTCGCTGTACCTAGACTTTATTGGCTGACCGTAGTTGATCCAGATGTCTACCATAAATATAGGTAACTAGGGATGGGTAGTGGGCGGGTTGAAATTCGATTTTTTCCGAATTTCGAACATTGCCCAACCATTCGATTATTCGATTCGAAATTTTGTGGTGCAAATTCGATTTAATTCGAATTTTATCGAATTTTCCAAAATTTTTTTTATTGAAACTTCTTAATCGAGTTCGGAGATGTTTGCGTTAAATATTTAACACCAAGTCATAAAATCTGTATCGTTCGTTCAATTTAAAAATTGAGGTGTCAAATTCAAATAATCGCTTCCGCAGATGTTTGCGTTAAATATTTAGCACCAAGTCACAAAATCTGTATCGTTTGTTCGATTTTCAAAAAGGAGGTAGGTGTCAAATGAAAGGGCTGGCCCTGTAGATGTGTAATATGGTTTTAGTTTTGTGCCATATGTAAGAAAATCAAAATCAAATTATTTAATTAGTTAAATAAATTACCCCAATATGGGTATCAATCGAAATGGTTTTGAATAAACTTTATTTTTTAATTACATTTAGGAGGGGTGCCACCTGTTTGAAAAGTCGAATATAGTTAAAAAGTGTTGTGCTTAAAATACTATGAAACAATTAAAATATTTTTGAGGTGCTTGAAGAGAGTGGCCACCTGTCTAAAAAGTTAAACTCAAATTACACTGTGGGACAGCCGAAACCAGCCCGGACTTTTTAAACATTTTCTGAAAGTATACCCATCCAGTAATAAAACACTCGGTGGATTTGCAAAAGTTAGCTCGTATTTTTATTTCATGGCCTACTAAAGTTTTCATGTCTCGGCCTAAGTAGTTTTCAAAAAGTCAAAAAAGAAGTTAAAATAAATGTCTGAGCGAAATCAAAGGTTAAGACATATGTATATAATAAAATTTCATGGGAAATATTTTTGTAGAACATTTCAACCCATTAGTTCGCGCTTTAAAGGGCCATTTTGACCCTTACTTCAAGAAATCCCGCAAAAAGCAAATTTGGAAGGTCGTTAGAGGATTGATATATTCTAGAAAATTATTCTTCAGAAAATTATCCTCAGGCAAAAGCTTCATGCCACCAACGTAAAAGCCTCTAAACATTTAAAATAAAAAGTCAACGAAAAAACTAGGTTTCTACACAAAATTGTTTAAATTTGAGTTTGGAATAACAGTTCCTTCTAGGCACAGGTTTTTTGTCCCGATGTATCAGTTCAAAAAACATGTATTTTTTTACTGCATCCCTAAGTCAAATGGAGTGCCACACACAGTGATGGCAAATTTAGTCAGAAAGAAGAAACTTAAAGAGTTGATTTTTTGGAAATAAAAATTAAATTAGATTTTTTCTATAAAAATTCTATTTTACCCGAATTTTAGCAACACAAAGTTCGATTTAAAAAATTCGCCATTTTATTCGAAGCTTCGATATTCGAATTTTCCCATCCCCATGGCAAACCCGCCTTGGCGAAATCTCTGATTTAAAGTAAAAAGCGTATAGTTTTGGTAAACAAATAAAATCTTTTAACTTTGGGAAAAATTAATATTCTTTGCGCATTAAGTTGGCAAATTTTTCGCTCATTTCGACCGAAGATATTTGATAATTCCAGCGGTAAAACGTTGTTATTCATACCGTGCGAACAACAAAATCGGTTATCCAGGAACAAAATATCTTCTTTTAGAGTAACTAGCTTCAAATATGGGCTTAAATACCATTGGGGATTTATAACATCTACTTCTCAACCAGATTTTTACTTATTCAAAACAGAATGATAACGTGTTGAAACTTAAATAAACCAAACTTCACAAATAGGAGGAAATAATATAAATTTACTACAAAATTTCGGTAAAATATATGCCGCAACGCGTAAAACAAAAAAAATTGTGCAATAATCGGTAACCTAAAACTTGATTCTTTGCACATATAAATATTTTCTACGAAAATTTCAACATGACAGTAAAATTAAATTATCTTGTTATAAATTAATGCATATTTATAAAGCTTCCCTGCTTCCCAAACTAGTCAGCAAAAATACAAGTTTACAACTAGAAGTTCCTGACAGAGCCGAGCTAGTTCAAAAATGACCAGTCTTGTACCAAGTACAAAAGGATTTATTCATGCCCTGTTTTATTTGACTTCGACAGTTTAATACAATAAAGAAAACAAAATATTATAACTTTTATTTGGGTATATTGTAAACCATTAAATGGAGTACGTACTCAATTATACCAGACCTGTTATATAATAGGGGTCTTCCCTTAAACTCGTAAAAGCCTCGTAAAGCTCGTAAATTTCCGAGCCTCGTAAAATAACTATCAGAATTTTTATGGAGCTCTATTTACGAGCCCCTCGTAAAATTACGAGGAAAATTTGATGCGAAAATGGCCTCGTAAACTTCAGTATTGCCGAGGAGCGGAATATTATATACTAAAATGTATTTTATTATAATGAAAACAAATGAAAAATAATATTGAATAAAAATAATGAATTTCATCCACTAACAGTACTAATATGAGTTTTCTGCTAATTTTCAGCATTTTTAATTTTATTTTAGCCAATAGTGATAGGGACAAGATGGCGGGATGTTATGGAAAATACTACGAAAAAAAAATTGCTTCACAAAATCCTGGTTTATCTCTTAAACAGTCAGTTTACGCACCTTTTCACAAAGGGGG
Source organism: Rhagoletis zephyria (assembly GCF_001687245.7). Taxonomy (NCBI): domain Eukaryota; kingdom Metazoa; phylum Arthropoda; class Insecta; order Diptera; family Tephritidae; genus Rhagoletis; species Rhagoletis zephyria. The sequence continues at coordinate 567,230 of NW_016157145.1, read as the reverse complement.
CGTCCCCATAAAAGCCTAGTAAACTTACGAGTTTTACACAGTTTAAGACTTTACGAGTTTAAGAGAATCCCCTAAATGATTAATATTCATAATGATTATTAATTAAAGCATGTTTTTTTGGATGACCGTTTAATGATTAAATACTGATATTACCACCTGATTAATAATTAATTACTTAAAAAAAAATTTATTAATTCATTAATTTTAATTGCGTCATTATTTTTTTATTTTTATCATTTTCAATTATTTTTGACTTTATTTTATTTTTGATTTTATATTATTATTATTATTTTTGACTTCATTTTATTTTTGATTTTATATTATTCATGAATTAGTTTTATTTTTTCACTCCCAAAGTAGTGGTTTTGGTCCATAATTGGACTAGTATTTTTCTGTCTATTCTCAACTAGTATGAGACTGGTATATTTCTGAACGAAATCTGACAATTGCCATCTGGTAGGACATCCCCATGTTAAAAATACCAGTTGATTGCATGGAAAAAAGATAGTTGGGCATGCGGTTCATACTAGTTGTGAGGTAGTTTACAAGTAGTTCATTTGACTACAGGGTTTTTATATTCTTTTGATAGAGTTAATGAATACAATTATTATCAAGAAACATCAAAGATCTAGTGATGGGTTTTCATTTAACTAATTGAAGTTGAAGTATTGCACATATAATTCCTTTACTGGGGTATTTGCTGTCCACGTATTCAATGTAGCAAACTATGTTGCAGCCAAAGAAAAGCAAGGCCAAGACGACGCGAAAGCTGTATCTGGCAGTCTTTAACTTCTTGAAACTTGCACCATATTTCTAGAATTTTATAGACACGCAACTGCGTACATGGAATTATTTTGAAAATTATAAATAAAAAGATGGTTGTTGTAAAAATTTTTTTAATTTCTCTACAAAGCTTGAAATGTGGATATATGGTGGTAAGTATTATATAATTAACTAGACTTTAATGAAAAATTAATAAACATTAAACGAACGAATGAAAAGTAGTCTAAACTGGTCAAAATGTCGTATCCAGGGTTGCCACTTTGGTAAATTATTACCAAAATTGGTAGAAAAAAATTGGATTGGTAAAAAGGCAAATTTTTGTTCATTTTGGTAGATTTTTGTTAAAGTATTTTGTTTGAAAAACAAATAAAACTTTCCTTCCCGCTTTATTTTTCGTGGTTATCTTTTTATTATAAATGTCTTTCTACATTGTTTGTTATACTAAATTTCCATCGACTATAAAACTGCATTCCAAAAAATTCAGATTAAAAACTCGAAATTTAGACGAAAATTTTTGTAATTTTTCTTTATATAGCTTGAATCCTTGATTTTTATTGAATATTTTGAATAAATTAGCTTTAATATTTACTGATTTTTCGAAGATTTCGTTTTTCTCTTAATTACCGTTATATGGGATGTGGGCGAGGTTATTGCCC
>NW_016157145.1:548803-565608 GCF_001687245.7 Rhagoletis zephyria | reverse complement strand
GACGGACAGACAGTCACCGCTTAATCGATTTCTCTTTTCATTCTGATCATTTATGTATACATTTGTCTATATCTATCTCGATTCGTTTTGCCTGTTACAAACAACCGTTATGTGAACAAAGTTATAATACCCTTGTGCACAAGTGCGCTCGGGTATACACAACAACATTGTGGATATAAGAAAAATCACCAAGGGGTTTTTTGAGTCGCTGTATTTGTCTATAATAAATCCAGTTGAGTTTTTCAAATGATGAAATTTCGTTGTTGCCTGTCTTTCACCACTTTCGATTTTGGTTGAAAGAAACCTTCTTAAATACCATATCAATAGTTAAATAAAAAGTTCCTCAATGAAAACTTTTAATTTCTATGGAAATAGAACAAAACTATAGTTTGTAATTGTGAATAAAAACTACTTTTTTTAATTATTTTTTTGGAAAAAATCACCTTAGATGGCAAAACAGTTTTTTATATTTTAAGACTTTCACCGAAATATTTCGGAAATATATTAAAATTTACTTGAGCTGGACCGATTCGATAATGCCTCCAAAAATTTAGTTTTTTGTGAATAAAAACAGTTCTTTTAAGTATTTTTTGCAAAAAATCACATTAGATGACAGAACAGTTTAAGCTTAAAAAATTTGCATAAGAATAGTATTTTTTTTTTAATTTCCAACGGAATCACAAAACGAGATTTTTTCAAAGACTGGTTTAAAAAAAAACTTAAACAACTCAGCCTAAACTTTACCGATTCAGACTAATGAGGTATCATTGGAAAGGAATTTTCTCGCCCTTTTTAGTTCTTTGCAAATAAGCTCATTCAAAGCATGAAACAGAAAGGTAAGACAAACGAGCCTCATTCAATGTTGAATTAAGATGTGTTGAAATTTGATAAAGAAACAATTGGGACGTGAATGAGTTTTTTTGCAAAGAAATAAAAAAGTAAGAAAATACCTTTCCACGGATACCTCACAAGTCTATATCGATATAGTTCTGACCCAGGCATTCAAGATTTTCTTAAACAAATCTTTGAAAAAAGTTTAAATATATATTTTTATGATTCCGTTGAAAAAAATGTTTGAATATTTTTATGTAGATTTTTAAAGCTTAAACTGTTTTGTCATCCGAAGGGATTTTTTCCAAAAAATCCGTTAAGAAACTATTTTTATTCATAAAAACTCTATTTTTGGAGGTATTTTGCAATCGGTCCAGCTCACGTAAATCTTAATATTTTTCCGAAATATTTTGGTGGAAAAACCGCAACTTTTTTTGGCGATGCCGTCTAATGTATACATACTCAATTGGTGCAAATTTGTGAATTTTGATACAATTAATCAGATTTATACCAAAAATCGTAAATTTACACCAAGTTATACACCAGTGTGCTACATGAGTATTAGGGTGTTTAATTTTTAGGCAATATTTTTTCCACCTGTGCTACCCGAAATCTGATAATCTGAAATTTAAAGGGCATCACAGGCTTAGCTCTTTCAAAAATGCGATTTCCCACACAAATAACACGGGTTTAGATTCGAATTTTCGGTATTAAGAAAACTTTTTTCTATACGCACTGCGGCCGCACTACACCACAGCGTTAATAATAATTATGATTTAGTTATTTTTAGAACGATTTTGGGGTGTTGGGGCGGAGAGGGAGGGGCATGGCCCCTCAGACTCCTCTTATAAGAAAGAGCATGGACCGTTTTATTTAGAAACAAATCTTCACATCATTAATCTTCCACTATGTACACTCGCCAGCTGGGCCGCAACGCAAACAATTCGTCTTCGGCTTCGTCTTCATCTTTATCTTCGGCTTCGTTTCAGTTGTTTTTACAGTTTTTTGAATCAATGCAACTTGTTTCAATTTTCTTTTACGTTACGTGACATGGCGTGATGTGACATAAATTGCAATAGTTATATTTTTGGTAATATTGTTTTTGAATGAATTTTTAAAGCAAACAAAACATGAATTTTATGTCGAAAAAATTTTATATTTTTTACTCAGCGGCAATTCAGGGTAAATTTCTTGGAAATCTATGATTTATTATCTTACAACACATACGCCAAATTCGAACCAAATCAGACCATAAATACACCCAAAAAAAACTTCTCTTAATTGAAGAAAAACAGCAGTCAAAGTGAAGAAAAATGGGAACGAAACAGCACTAAAGAAGTTTTATCCTCTTTTCATGCCCAACATTTCTTCAAAATGATAGATTACATCCACGGTTCCATATTTTCGTGTACGTTTTTACACATTCCAAAGAAAAATTACGCATTCGGGAGAATTTTTTACTCATTCGGAAGAATTTTCGACCTAAAGTAAGGAAAGTTTTTCTTTGATCCGGAGATGGATTTTTGGTTCAGTGTACGGTTTTTAAAAATATCTCGACCCTGGCGCCACCTAGCAAGACCATATTTCGCAGAAATTTTTCTGCTTACGTAACCGGTATATATTAAAAAAAAAAAACAGACAAATTGGCCCATAAATACGTTAGATATATATGTTTTCAAACATCGATGTTTTTAAGAGCGATGTTGCATCCCTAGTCATAACATGTAAGTGTATTTTGAGTCAAAGCCAAATCAGGCGATTGGTACATTTGTAAAAATTTGTTTACGTTCTTACAGAGTGACGTTGTTGCGAAATTTTTTATTGAGCTGAGCTCATTCTCTATAAAAATTTCTAGACAACACTATTCTGTGATCGGTCAAATAAACTTTTTGCAAGTTATAGAGTGGCGTTGTTTGAAATTTTATTATTGAGCCGAACTGATTCTTCATGATTATTTTTAGACAACACCACTCTGTGATCGATAAAACAAACTTATGTTTAAGTTTGTTCAAAAAATACTTTTTCTTTTAAAAACTTTCTAATCGCTAACATGGGAAAACCAAAAATGACATTATTTACAGAAGTCATGTACAAACAAACAAGAAGTGGAAGGAATTGCTGGATTTTAAGACGCTGCCGGCGTGTGATGACTGTGTGAAAAGGAATCAGGCCAAAGGTTATTTATTCATTTACCTGCTCGAATACGTCGTGCTCCGTTTCTTCAAGCCCATGTCATGGATCGGTTTAAATCACTAAACATCACTCAGCGCTTTGACCATGCGAAGCAAATAAGTTTGTTCATCGAAATTCCAGCAAGAATTATCCATGATTCAAAATATCAGAGTAAGAAATAATTCTCTCAAGTATGGAAACTTGCAAGATTCTGAACGAACGCAAGTTTGCCCGCCAGTAGGGTTTCCCAGTTGCATTTCAAACGTAATAAGTTTTTATAGAATTTTTAAAATTCTTTCAGATGGACAAAAAAACAGGATCTTCAGTATATTTCTTGTTATTTCGACTTTCTTTAACATACGTTTCAATTTCTTTGTCGTAGTCACTGTCGAATTTCCTAGATCGACTCCGGTTCCGATTATGAACACTATTTTTTTTCAGCCGAGTACCTCCTTTCAAATCATTGGAGTTAACTGAAATGCAACAATCTTATGTTTTACGTGATTGCAAATTCTTGCTGACCGTTGATTTTTTAGATTTTTTTTTTTGTGGAGGGGGTTGCGGATTTTCTTCCATATAACACATGGTCAAAATTTTTTTTTACATGGAAAAAAATCCGCAACACCCTCGCCAAAAAAAAATTCTAAAAAATCAACGGTAATTTTTAGCGACTTGAAACTTCCACTTTATTATACTAAAATTGAATGGGCTACAAAACTGCATACCCCAACATTTTCTATATATTCTAATTAAAAATTTTGAAATTTTGATGACGATTTTTTTAAGTTTTATTAATTTTTTTGCAATTTGTGCAAGCTTTGCAACTTTTGTTATTGTGGTTTCTGTTATAGATTGAATTATATTTTAAATGAAAATTATTAAAAATAAATAAATAAACATAATTTGCAAGCAATATCGTTTTGAATTTCGTTGCTAATTAGTTGCACGCATCTGTATGTTAAAATATGATTTAGTAAACACCAAAATGAGTATAATTGAATTTAATTAAGAGTATTATGTATTTACACTTCGAAATTATAATTGAGTGACAGCAGTGCAATGAGGTATAGTCGGTGGTTAAATAAACAATTGGGTATTATTATTGGGAATCTCCTGTAGATAAACAGAGTTTTCCAATAGAAAAATATCGATTCTTAAAAATGCTATACCATTTCTAAGAAAAGTTGTTTTCCCCATATAAAATACATGGAAAACTTTGGGCGCTTTGACCGACCTCTAAATATTTTTTGATTTCAAAATAAAAAATTGAGATATATTTTTTTCGGGGTGAGAGCATAAAAATTCCGACTTTACATTTTCACATGCATTTTTGGACCACCCTAATGTACATACCTATTCTACACCATTTCCCGATCTGGAGATCGTTTGTGCCCGTAGCCAGATCAACCCAGCCTGCTCAAAGATATTGTTGTTGTTGTAGCCGCATTAAAATTCCCTAAAGCGTTTAGGCAGAGAACGTGAATTTATAAGAGACAACACGTTATAATTGTAACGAGTGGGAACATAAGGAGCGTGCTTTCTCTTTTGCCCAAATACGTTTTATGATAGGATGAAAAGAGAAGGCACGCTCCTGATGTTCACACTCGCTACAATTATAACATGTTGTCTCATGTTATAGATTTACGTTCTATGGTTTAGGCCAGCTATAAATGTGGCCTACGATTCGTAAAAACATATTTTTTTTTTTACTTTACGCTCAGACTTACAACAATGAAGTACCTAGCATCTGAAAAAGATCTTATTTTCTAAAATCCACCGTACACTGCTTTGCCTCGGCTTTAAGATGTCTTACATTTTTGATTTGTCACAGTACGCCCAAATATTCTTTGCAGTTTTGTAGGTTTTATTGTTTTTGGATTTGTCAAGAAAGGCTCCTTTCCGCCCTAATCGATTTCTCAGTCCTACCATACCACCAAACCAACACCGGAGTCCATTTTGTACCCGTGAATACAGATACCATTAGAATTCCCCTCGACAACTTTGGTACTATTCCAATTCTGTCTAGAAGGAAATTACACCAGGAAGTTTTTTTGAAAACAACCCCAGGAAGTATGAAGTCTGATTACTTATCAGAGCTTGTCAAGAATATCAATATGGCCGTGTTGCTTCGATCTCCAATAGCCTGACTCTTTGAATCGGATTTCGGAGTTACCTGGAATTTCCCGTATGTAGAATTCTATTTTCATTTGATACAGGATTACATTAAGCGCATCCGTAGGGCACGATTTAATTGGCATTGCTTAATTTGTTCTTGGAAAGATAATTAGGGTATTCACAGTTTACTTCTAAAGTTAAAAGGTGGCAACTTTAACAAGATAACACACTCGAACTGTGAGCAACCCTTATGTTTAAATAAAGTATTAAGTTGATCAACAATACCACGCATTGCTAGACCGTTTGCCTTTCACGCGTTTGTGTTTAGAGAGCATCAACAAACCACATACATATTTCTCTCTATTCTCTCTTCTCTTTTTTATACTCAGCTAGCACAGCGCAAAAATAAAAATAAAAGTAACCTTTGCCAGCTCCAGGCAGGCGCAAAGAGAAACTTATGTACAAGCAGCGCTGCGCCCAAAGCGAAATTCATGTATGTATGTACAAGCAGCGATAGATGCCAGTTTAACACAGAACATAAACATGAGACAAAGTCTAGTAATTTTGCCCAAAAGTGTTATCTCTAATTAGTATGGGAACCAACAACAAACAAAGTTACCACATGGTAAAATGTTTTAAAGTTACCAGGTGGCAAAATTAACACAGTAGATAATATAGAACTGTGAGTACCCTAAATATGTACTATGTTGACAAAATATATGTAAGTGAAATGAGGTTCCTAATCAAACCAAAAATATGATTGAGTTTCAAGTTGGTATATTGCAAAGCATCGGCCTCTTTTATTTTTAAACTATAACTGATGGAAATGTCCAAATGCCGAATTGAAGCTTAGTTGCGCAAATTAGTAATTTCCATCAATTATAGTTTAGAAATAAAAGGGGCTGATGCTTTGCAATATACCAACTTGGAACTCAGCCTATATTTAAAAATTAATGGACGTTTTTTCACTTAGAATTTATTCACTTTTAATAGAAAATAAATGTATACAAACAAGCATTTATTTACATTAACCAATTCTTTAACTAAATTAACGCTGTTGTTGCAGCCTAACAGCCTAAAAATTTCCTCAAGAGTTTTCAGGAATGCTGCTGGGGTGACAATTCTATCCCAGAGACAAGTCTAGAACATTTCGGTTACGTAGAATCCTCGGCTGCCGTGGTAACGCTTTTGGAACTTATCTCCGGTAATGTTGTACCATGTGACTTAACATGTCCACTAAGCCCAGCATATTGTGCAAAACGTTTACCACAAATTTTACATGAATATTTTTTTTCTTCGGCGTGGATCTGAATGTGTTGGCGTAGATGCTTAGAACTGGTAAATCCTTTGTTACATATTTTGCATATCTTGTCCCGATTTTTTATGTGAACATTATTCATATGTTCTTTAACCAACGCTTTTCTAAAGAATGCCTTTGAACAAACTTCGCACTGGTAAAGGAGTTTTTTGTCGTGAAGATCCCTATGCGTTTTTAAATGAGACATGGAGCGATAGTCTTTGCCACAAATATCACAAACAAAAGGTTTTTCACCGGTATGGTAGCGCATATGGGACTTTAAATCTGTAGTTGTTGCAAGTTGCTTGTTGCACACTTCACAAGTATACATGTAGTCTTGAGCATGTCTTCGTAAATGCACAGTTAAATTGGTCAGGAGATTGAAACCATGTTCACAGACATGGCATTTAAAAGGTTGTGAACCATCATGAGCTGCTACATGGATCTTGTGTTGTACTGACCCAGCCAATAATAGTCCACACACTGGGCATTCATAGGGTTTAACATCGGCTTCAAGGTATGCAATGTGTTCAAAATATTTGCATATTGGTTGGTAGGGCTTATTTTGTCGTTTGCATATAATTTGTTGTTTCTTTTCATATGAACATATTTTTCGAATTTTAGATATCTCACTTGCTACATCCTCTTGCGTTAGATTTAGACCGGTTCTTTTATTAAATTCTACGTGTATAGAGTTTGTTGCATCTCTACGTCTATTACTGAATCTGTACGTTATGTCTGTTTCATCCCAAAGACTTGGAAATCCCTTGTAAACTGCAGCTAGTATTATAACTTGTTCTTCGGTTAGAGTCGTTTTTGGAGGTCTGAATATATTTGTAACGGCTGCAGGTGTTGGTTTCGGTGTCGGTTTATCCTGCAAAAAAAGGCATATCAAATTTTAAAACCTTTACCATAAAACGAAAAAATATTCATATGCATTTATCTACAGGGTGACCCTTTTGAACCGCAACTTTGCTATTTACAGAATAGAATTTGAATGAAGCAAAAGAACAAGTGAACAAGGGCTTATTTGACTACGCCAGCAATTGACTTCAATAAAAATCTCGCCCTGAAAATCCCCCGCTCAATGAATGTCATCGGCATCTCTTTCGATTGCCTTGGTTTTTCTACGACGTGTGGGTCTCTCAAATATTACATGTATTTAATGGCGCAATATATTTCTTTAACTGACAAACACTATAAAATATGTTTGATTATTCTCGATTTCCGCACATTTTTCAAAACTTTTTCCAACTACTAAATGTAACGATGATTAAAAAAAACACAAACTTTGATTTAACAACATTCCATCATTTCGGAAGCATTTCTACAGGAGCTTTAAATGTTGTTGTGGCAGCAGTATTCGACCCCCCGGGTTTCGTTATGAGTAATCCTCAACCTCTGATTTTGCAACGCTGAGGCTGAGGAAACGGTAACAGGGCCATCGAATTGGTTTATGCCAAGAGGTGTTGGGGGCTGTCATGCAGCTGCCGTCTCACGTATCGTGGAGGCGGATCGTTCCGAAGCAAAGCATTGTTTGTGTGGTTTCCCCGATGCCAACCGTCGATTAATTGCTTCGATATCATGGTGCTCTTTCATGCCAGCATATGGCTTTCTTTGTGGGGTGATGCTCGGACAACATGAGGTGGCAACCTCCAGACGCACGTAGAGCTGAGTTCTTAAAAGTTTTTAAATTTCTCCACTGCCTGTCTCTCGTTCCTCCCGCTCACACTGTCTCTGCGTAATTTGCCACCGACCGGGCCTGATTTCCCTAGTTCAGGTTATGAAGTGTGGCGATGAATTTTGCAGCTGTGATGTTGAGGTTTATGGCAGTAAAGAAATTGGAAAGATCGGTGAGATAGTCAGTGATTTTCGCAAAAAGAGTGCCTATATTTGGGCCCGTTGCCATAAGCGTACACCCGTGGATCTTAAATAGGTTTTATTTTGATTTCTCTTTTGGATTTTCAGTGCAGGTATAGATTCGAAATGTTTATTCTATCCGATCTATTCCGAGCTCCCACATCAATTGCTAAAAGCCACTTGGAGATGAGAGTTAGTTAAAAGGCAACAGGCAGATATTCGCAGTAATGTTTTATTCGCTTCTTAAGCATGAAATAATTAGCCGTTGCCGTCGGCTCAGAAATTTTAAGAGATTTAAGTCGTCTATAGTTCAAATGGGTCACCCTGTAAAACTTACTTTTTAAATTGAGAGCCTTACATGATTTAATCTAGTTTTGAGTGATTGAGATGTATGCATAATATTGTTTTCTTTATTATTACAACAATGGAGCTGGAAAACTCGACACAATTACATAGGTCACAAGTTTATTGTATGTAATGTCACGACATTGGACCCTTGCTTTATAACTTAAAAGAAAAACAATACTTCGTAAGTTAAATGTGTATCGATATTTAAATTATGTACATAAAACCTGATTGTGGGCTAAACCCAGCAAACATTGAATTTGGAATATTGCTTATTTACATTTATTTGAATTTGCGTTGTTTCTCTAATCGTTCTCGAATCGAATTCTAATGTAGTTCTCTAACCTCGTCATCGACTCGAGCACGATTAGAGAATTACCCTAGTTATCTAACGCAGAAATCCAAATTTCTCTAACGCTAGAAACTGTGTTTCCTGGGAAATTGCTGGACTGTTAACCTGTACAAAACCTATTCATAAAGAACTCATTTCCATAACAGTTTGCCTTAATCTTTTTTAGGAACTTATGCTTGGCACTTATCGATAAATACAGAAATCGTTTGACGGAATTAGACAGAAGGATTAACTAATTAATTAATATATGATTTTAACGTGGCTCTCAATTCAACCCAGAACTATATCTGGCCAAAAACTGTGACTCCAGCTGATTCCCCTTGGACTCTGTAGAGGATTTTTTATGCTGTTACATAAAAAAAAACATGGACGTCTGTCTGTCCGAATGTATATCAATACGCCTGCTAGAAAGTGAATAATAAAGCAAACCTTTTTCCATCCGTTATGTGAACTAAATCATAATCGGACATCTCCATGGAAGAGATGCATGAAAGCGAAAATGCCAAAATATTATTTTTAAGTTAGTAATAGGGCTAAGTTGTTACTAATATATTAAACCATATTGGAAATATGTCAAAATACTATAATTATTACTCTTAACAAAGCTAGACTTGAAAGTAGTATCTCCGTGATTAAAAAAGAGAGAAATATAACAACAACCACATGGAAGAAAAAGTTCAGAGCTAGAACGATGAATCCGCCTAAGAGTTTGATTGATAATGGTTCGTAAAATATCATTACGTCCATATATTCGAATCAGTAAACTCTTTTTCGTAAGCTGAAACATGCAAATGGTAATGTCAGGGAACGGATTTTTAGGACATAAAACCTATAAAAAAGGCAAAATAAAATAACGAAATAGGCTGGAAAATGCAAATTAAAATAGCGAAATAGGCAGGAAAGGCACGCAAAATAATAAATAAATAAGGCAAAAGAAGGCACTAAAAAGACAAAAATTGAAAATAAACAAAAAAATACATTTATTTTAGAAATCTTTATTTTACAAGTAAGTAAAAACTATGAACTATTTTCGAGCCCTTTTTGCGACTGTATCGTAAGCGACAATTTATCGATTTTTTTTTTGATTGCAAATAGATTATAAAGACTAGCTACATCGTCCTTAAAAATCATAGCGTTTGAATATGTGCCGTTACGAAGGAAAAGCAAAGTGAATTTTATCGTTTGCTTTGTTTATACATTTTCGTACCCGCAATTTTATCGTAAACGACACTGTGAGTAGAGAACTTTATTTTGCGTAAGCAACAAAAGGCAAATTTTTAATTTTTTTTACCTCCATACAGATAATCCTTGGATACAGCTATGTGGATGTAGCCTTCGAAATTATTTCACTTTGTTGTTCGCCTTTCAAATCCCTTATAAAATTTTGATTTCACCACTTTTCCTTATCATAATTTTTGCAGTTCAGCCTTTTTTATAAAATTGCAATGTTCGCTTTAAATCTCTGGATTAAAAGATTTCCTTTTGCAAATTTTTCCAGTTTTAGGTATGAAACACATTTTAAATCGAGAAATATAACAATTAATTTCGTAGATGTCTTCTTAATATCATGACTTTTGCACTGAAGTTTTTCTATCAAACGATTAAATTTAATTTTTTTCCAATTCTTAAAAAAAACGTCAAAAAATAACAAATAGCGGCGGGCAATGTCGTTATTTCGGTTCCTGTTCGTTTGATAATTGAACTGGCTTTAAAACTGCATTTACAAAAACCACTTGTGGACAATCTATTAGATGCACCAATCAGTTAATGTTGAAACTCATGTTGAATTTATTTTGTCAAGCGCCAATAAAACTTTTAAATATTAAGGTATGAAGTATGAAGTACTACTGTTGTCCACTTAAACCCAAATAAAATATTACACCGCTTAAGGATGAAGTAAAAAAACTCCTGCTGTAAAATTTGCCTTTTTTCGCTTATGATAAAATCGAAAATAGTGTTCGATATGAAAAATTTGTACTTTGAATCTTCGACTATTTTCTCCTTTTGAGTTTCTAACTCACAAAATTTTAATGTCTATAGTTGTAGTAACATTGAACCACAAGCTGCATTTTGGAGTTTTCTGGCAGCATTTTGATTACATTTTCACGGAGAAAAGCTATGAATGTACTAAACATGCGCTCGACGTGAGTTGATAAAAGTGGCGCCTAATTTAAATCTTGAACATTTAAACTTTTATATTATCAGGAATAAGGGCTTTTTCCTCGCCCTTTACAATTAAAGGTAGAAAAGGCAAAAAAGGCAAATTTCTTAAAAAGGGCAACATCAAATGTGTATATATGGAATCAGGGAAAGCTGCTAAATCGTGCACATTCTTAACCGAATATACTCTATCTCTTTAGCAGAAAAAAAGCAATTTCCATAAAATCCTTTCCCTGGTAATTACTAATTAGACTTTGAATCTTAAAATTTTACTTCGAATGTAGCGCAAGTGACGGTGAATTACCCAATACCAAAATTCACCAGTGCAATCGGATATAAAAAGGGCTGTTTTTACTGTAATCCAAATAATAATTTAGTTACAGGTTTTTTCATAGATCTGGTCGAGTAATTTACGAAACAGTATTTAACATTTTTCTCATACTTATTTCTTAAAAAAAATCAAAAAAATTCTTATTCATTTGCTTTTTGAGAAATACAATTTTTTTGATATGGCTTAAACAAGAATAATAATATCTAACACCGTGCGACAGTAAATTTTACACACAAAAAAAAATTAATATATTTGCGAAACTATGGGTAAATTTTAGTAAAACTGCGCACTTAAAAAATATGAATATTTCCAAAAATTTCTTAAAAATTCACTGCAATGTAGGATAACAATAAGGGTATCATACAAAAGAAAAACATCTGTAGAATTATAACAGAATAGGGGTATTCTCGACGTCTTGCACGATGCACGGATTGCACGAAACGAAGAGTACGAGGGCACATGGGCGTAGCCAGGTAGGGGCAGGGGGGTGCTCGAGCCCCCCCCCCCTAACTTTCAAATTTTCCTTATAGTTATATACATAAAATAGTACCCTGAAATGCCAGCTTCATAGGGTCGAGCCCCCACCTAAATTTCATTCTGGCTACGCCGATGCGAGGGCACCCCATTGCAAGCAGCGAAATTATGTACCAAATACAATAACAAGAGACAGCAAAAAAAAATGATGTGAGCGAGATGAGAGGAATTAGAGAAATATGTAGTCATTCCAACAACAAAACAACTAGCACAGGGTCGCATTTATCTTGCTATGCTATTTTGCAAAATATATACATGGGTTTCGACGTTGCATACTTTGCAGCGATAGAAAATGTTGTTTCCCATGTATTTTGTTGTTGTGTGTTTGCAAGTTATGTAATCCATGCAATCCGTGCTACGTGCAATGGCTTTGCAAGATTTGGAGAATACCCCTAATAAATTTTTTGGTGCATAAAAACGAATGGCTATGGAAAATGTCCCTTCAAAATTTTGTCCTTAAATGTACGCATCGAATTTCTTCCTGTAAAGTTTATTAATTTAAAAGGATAAAATTTATTAAAAGCGCATTTTCAATGCCTATTTGTCCTTGTAAACCAAAAAACTTTATTGTTTTTAAATTCTACAGAATTTTCTCTCATTTGGTGCCCATATTGTTATTCTACATTCCACTGATTTTTTTAAAATAATTTTTGGTATTAATCATATCTTTAAAATTTCAAAGTCCTTTGAAAAAAAACCTGACGTCAGAGTGAAAAACTAAATACGCAGTTTTACTATATTTGGCCCATAGTTTCGTGAGTATATCGATTCTTTCGTGTTTTTGAAATTTGTTTGTTTTTGTCGCACGGTGTAATAGATTGGCGCTTACACATATGTATGTTGGTGTTTGGCGGAGCTTCTTCTCCGATTTGTGGCGTGCGCCTTGATGTTGTCACACAAAGGGGAGGGACCTACAGCTTTACGCCGACTCCGAACGGTGATTGTATTTTTATGAGAAGCGGTTTTTTCTTGGAGGTTTGCCATTGTCTGCCGAGGGGCGAACGGTGTTAAGAAAAAACCTTTTTTCTATATATTTTGCGATGTTGCTTTGACCAGGGCTTGAACCAAGGTACAGCGGAGTGGTAGCGCGCACTGGTAACCACTACACAACAGTGGCCGCCCTTAAACAACAATAATGGTATTATTCAAGCAAATATTATGATTTGCAGTGAAATACCTTTTTTTTTGCTTTTTGATTTCGGCGGCTTTTTCCACAATATGATAAAACATTTCTAAGGAAAACTAGACCAGCCACTTAAATCTTAATCTGCATCAAGATTGAGATATGGAAAAATCGCTGACTTATTCAACGATTCATCTATAAACAAGAAATTTTTAAGCAAAAAAAAAACGGACTTCAATTCTTATATAAAAATTTAAGATTATCGTTAATTTCTTCGTGTTCCAATGATCGGATTTAAACTTAATTAGTATGGGACCACCTGTGAGGTAACACCTTTCCTTAAAAAAAAAAAACAATTATTGAAATCGGTTAACGTGGTCCAAAGTTATGCGCTATCATACATAAAAAAATAATGGGGCGTATTCTTGTTTTCGTACGAATCGAAAATCATGAAATTTTCCTATCATTTTCTATATAAAAATTTTAAATTTTCGATTCGTACGAAAACAAGAATATGCCTCAATATTCCGACGAATTTATAACCTTCTCCTTTTTGTGAAGTCGGTTAAAAATGTGTAAAATCCAGTAAATAACGTATTCATATCGAGTGAAAAGATATTAAGTACTTATATTTTTTTATCTCCAAAATCATATTTTTTAAATTTTTAAACATAGTATTAAAAAAACTGAATTTCGGTAAATTTTGGAAACTATTTTAAGACTTAGCATATCCTCTACTATCCTTTATGGCCCTATTATGTATGGCGACTGGTCTCTAGTTGCTAGTCTAGTAGACATGGCTACCAGTATCGTACTTTGTATTATGTACATATAGCTATTAATTTCAGTACACAGAAAAGCGCAGACAACATCCGAGTTTACTTTTTTGGCATGTACATTTCGAAATAATTAGCAACTTTGCTCCACGCTATTAGACTCAGTCGCCGACAGTTAGTAGCTACAGTAAAAATTATCCAGCAGCGAAATTCCAGCAAAATGCCACAACAGAAAAATATCCAGAATAGTACGAACAGAAATTTGAACAGTTTATTCACTAAACGAATAATTACTTCTTTTATCATTTTTAGCTTCCAAACCATAAAAAATTATAACATTCAATTTTGTGATTTGCGTAAATTCCAACCATCTGTTTTTGATCAGCTGATAATAAAAAAAATTTTAATTTTTTCAATTACCATTCACAATATTAAAAAAAGGTTACTATTATTTTTTCATAAAAAATTACTTAAAACTAAATTATATAATTATTTTTGACAAATTATACATTAAAAAAGTAAATTAATAAATGAATGTGGGAACGTATGAACGGACTGTAATACTGTAATTAGATTGACCAATACAACTCTGAGTAGCAGGACAGCCATGAAACACTGACATAGCGACAGAGACGAGGAACAATGAAAACGTGAGTTAAAGCCCGACCACGGACGACAGCGGACGTCATTTCATTAAGCAATAAGCCCTAAACTTAAAACTAAACTAAATTTAAATCGAACATATTATTACTTAATATTAATATTGTCTACTAACTGAATTCAATAAACTGTGGATAATACTTAAGACTTAAAAGTGCATTTCATTTAATTGAAATTAGTCAAGTGAGCCCGTAGCATACCATAAGTGGTGTCAGAGTGACATACGTGTAAATAATCCTGCGCCGACGCTAGAAACTACAACAATTGGAAAAATTTTCTTTTCAAAAATTGGTTATGTGCAAAGAAAAGTTCAGTTCGCCATAAGTAACATTCAAGGGAAACTTTCAATAGCAAAGGGCTCGCGAAATTTCTTTTGCGCTAACATCGGTCCGTGGGTCAAGTTAATTTGTATCGGGTACAGTTTTCAAATTGTATAACGCCATCAAGGTACCGCTAGTCCCGGAATACGTGGATCATCCAACGCGCTTTGTTCCGTTAACTCACAGTTTAAAGTGAAGCTGCAGAAAACCCGTTTCGCGGGGAGTTTATTTTGAGGAGTCATTGCTGGGCCATTTGTCGAGAAATGGTCAGCGGAAGAGTGCGGTGTATACAATTAAATTATGGAGTCAATATGACACCACAAATGCTTTGGAAGGATGGCACGGTGCTTTTAACGACAAAGCTGTTGGGGCACATGTGTCATTATGGAGGTTCATTAATTTATTCAAGGAGGAGGTCTGAGCGAAGCCACGCTTGGTTTGGGGGACACTGGTGCAGAAGCTCCAGTGAGGAGAAAGAAGTATCGCGATTATGATGCTCGGCTGAAACGAATTGTGCAGTCGTATGCGGATTCCGATATTCATGCATATTTGAAAAATGTTGCTAATTTAATTTCCGTTTAATGTATTATTGTTGATGATGGTGATTTTTCTGAGTAACTATTCATGCTAATTTTTTATTGTTATTGTTGCATAAATGCTTTTTGTGAATATTGCTATGCAGGAGCCGCTATTAGAAGGTTTTTTTTGGGGTGATTTAGACCGGGGGGATTTTTTGCGGAAATTTTTTTGTGAGAGATGTACTACTGTTGATACTGGCGACATATCTCCGTAGTTGTTGCAGATAATATTTGTTTTATTTTTAACGTTACCGGTTTTAGGAGGAGCGGATTGCAAGAGCCCTTATTGTGGGCTATTTTTCGGGTGATTTTGTCCGGGGGAATATTGTTGCGGGGGATTTAAACTGGGGATTTTTTCTGGGGGATTTCGTCCGGGTGATTTTAGGATTAAGTCCTAGAGCCAAGTTCAGTAGCGTCGCACACACGACTTGTACGGAAAACCACTGATTCAGAGGTAAGCAATAACGCATAAAAAATTAGTTTTCTAACTTTAGAACTTTTCAGGCACATGCAATAAAAAATTTGCTGGTTCCACTATTAAAATGAACGTCTTAAAAAAAAACAATATTTAATTTATTTCATAATTTTTCCTTTTCTACTGAATAATATGTTACATCACTTTATTTAAATTAAAGTTATTTTAATAAAAAAAAACTCGATTACTTACAAATTATATATTAAGGGCACAATAAACCTAAGGTCGCCGTGCACATCCTCTAATAAATCCAATCTAATTATAAATTAAATTAGGAACATTTTGAAAAACCGCAAAGCCTCCTTTATCTGAGGGAGCTTTCTGGGACTCCGAATTGCTCGTATACGCAAACGTCAAAGCTGTGAAGCTGTGTTTTTGTGATCTGCTTAAATTTTGTGCTTTATAAAGCTGTTTACGCTTAATAAAGTAAATAAATTTAAAAAAAGTGTTAATAAACTTCTGGTGCACAATTTAAAGATAAGTAAAATATCAAAATTTCCTGTAAATTTGATTAATTTAACTTGATATTCGTAATTGCATGTGCCGAGTATTTTGTTTCATAAAATATATTATTGTTGTACAATTGTTTTTGTTTGTGCACATTGATTTTGCTCTTTTTGTCTTTTTGTCATTTCTGCTGTTTCATCATTGTCACAGCTGTTTGCGTTGTGTTTATTAGGTGTCAAATATACNCATTTCTGCTGTTTCATCATTGTCACAGCTGTTTGCGTTGTGTTTATTAGGTGTCAAATATACAGTGCATTTAAAACTGTTCGCTACATAGCTTTCCTATTGATATTTACCAGCTGATTTGTTCTCTGTTTGAAACATCGTTTTCAAAACTGTTTTGCTTTTTTGCTTCTAAAACCTAAAAAT
>NW_016157145.1:533091-548703 GCF_001687245.7 Rhagoletis zephyria | reverse complement strand
TTCTTGTTCTACCATTCAACCGCTCACCACGTTTAACTTTTATTTTAGGAAGGATATGAAGACAGCCACTGAATCTAGTCGCAAAAATCCTCCATCCCAGTCCTTGGAACTTATTAATCTATCTTCTCCATGACCTCAGGCATTGGAGCCCCCGCTATCTAAAGCCATATCCACTAGGTCTACTTCTAAAAATAGTCAAACCGTTGATTTAACAGTGTTGCCATCAACATCTGAAGCTGCACTGTCTAACTTAGTTCCTCCGAATAATTCGGAGCCCCGCACATCAGACATCATTACCAAAAAGTTGGTTGTAATTCCTCCGAGAAGATCAATCTTTGTCTCTAGATTTGCGAAAGATACTTCTTCGGATGATATAAAGTCATACATATCGACTAAAATTAAAATTAAAGATGTATTTATTCGTAAATTTAATTTTAAGTACGATCGCGATATTTCATCTTTTAAAATTGATGTAGCTTCCGAAGATTTTGATTCACTACTAAATAGCTCATTTTGGTTGACCGGGGCGTTTGTTCGCGAGTTTGAGTGTAAACTTAATAAAAGTAATAATAACGTTGCTAAAATTCCTAATCTTAATTCGTATTCAAAAAACTAACTCGCAAGTCTAATTTAAGTATTCACTATCAAAACGTTAGAGGTTTGAATACCAAATTAACTGACTTATATTTAAAAGGTTTTGACTGCAATTATAATATTATTTCCTTGACCGAAACATGGCTCAAACCTCATATTTTTAATTCCGAAATTCTTCCAAATGAATATCAAATATACAGGAGTGACCGCGTGGGCAGAATCGGCGGTGGTGTTCTTTTTGCGGTGCATTCATCGATACCATCCGAGGAAGTTAGTCTTCCTGTCATTGAATATACCGAATTTAAATGTATACGTGNATGCCGGCGCGTCTGGAAACGCCGACGCAACTGCTCATAAGGTAAATTTCAAAGAGCCATGAGGCTACTAATCTTATCATTTCAACTCGTCAGCGTTAGGCATTCGCCATGCCAATTATTCTATTATTAAAACTCTATTTATTTCATGATTGAATTAGTTTTAAATTTAAATATTGCTACTTCCTACTTGAATTAAAATTTCGAGTGTTTGGCGCTGATTGATGGGCGAACAGAAGAAGGTCTGAGGTATATACATACATACACACACGGATCTGTAGAAAACATATTTAAATTTAAAGAAATAAAAAAACTTTAAAAGTTTAGTTATTGGGGTAATTTATGTCGCTCTCAATAAATTTTTGCAATAATCTTATCAACCGTTATGTTAAATTACGGAGTTGTTACGATTTTTGGCGGATTACATATTGAAAACAAGGTTGGTCTCCTTTTTTAACCCATCAACTCGAACCAGAACGGGACTTTTTGACCCACTGTTGAAAAAAAATGGCTTATAGTTGGTTAAAATTTCTACTAAAATATGAAGCGCCAAATTTTTCTAAGGAGAACCGAATGTAGTGAAAAATAATACTAATGTTTACCATAAAGAGGGAACTGTAACCCTGTGTAGAAAACATTGCGATGCGAGGGAGCAAAACCACCACTAAGGAATGCTAACGTAATTTTCACACAGCCACCTAGTACTTGTATACGCATGTGGGACCCCAGAATAAAATAACTTTCAAATGTAAATATTGGCAAAAAATGTGTTTGTTTAAAATATTAAAAAAATACATAGAAAAATCAACTTGTGAAGAAACCCAGTTGCCTCGCAGGGATTCCGATTGAGCGCACCAGTGGTTTTATTAAAGAGAATAGAAAGTATATAAAAACGCAATTGGATTAATATTTTGTAATGTTTATTGGCGTCCAATTATTTAAAAAAACTAAGAATATTTGCTTCTCGTGACAATCAGATTACCTGTAGTGAAGAGGCCTGGTAGCTGCGATGCTTCCGCTTTGATCTTCCAAAAAAAAAGTGAAGTAAAGGATTTACCGAATTTTACTTTATACCGCCGGACAGTTAGCTACCACTTCAAGGGGAAACTTAACGAAAGTTCACTGTCCGGCGTGATATAATAGTTAACGGTCGGAATAATAGTGTTAGCGCGTATATGTATGTGTGTCTACATATGCTAACATTAGGGCGGATCCCTAATTTGTCAGAATATTGGGGCTGGTCATTACTTTGTGTAGATATTTAGACTGATGGTCTAAACAACTTGACTTTGTTTTATCTCCAATAATTGAGTTAGATGCAAAAAATATATTTCTCTTCAAATATTAAAATTGAATCGTGTTTGCTATTCTTATTTTCAATTTTGTTTTAATTTCACAAAAACCATCTATCGACATTTTCCTTTTCGAAACGCGGCAGATTGCAATTTCGCCACGACGAATGCTTGTGAATGTTGGAATAAATCGCTGCATCAAAATCGCATGAGTATCTGGGTATAAAAATACGCTTTAATCTTTGGTTTTTGCTTATTTTTTCACTGCTACAACAACAACCTTTAATTTCTTTGATTTGTTAGATTTTTTAACCCCATATTTATTATTGGCATAACATAGCCATATAAAATATAATTTATCAAAGCTCGCACTTACCCGGCCGCTTGGTCTCCTCGGTTTTAGAAACGTATTTAGGTCTGAATACCAAATAGGGGTGTATGCTTTGCCTTTTGACTCGTAAATCTTTTTTCGTACCATTTCTGTTCGAAGCCTGGAACTTAATTTTCCAAGTAATTTACGAACGCTATCCCATTCAGCTGGAGTGCCTACTTCCATAGCAATACTCTTTATTTCTTTCTCTCTAGAATGTTTAGTTAATGTAACATCTACATCCCAAAGTGCTGGTCGTTTTTCAAAACTTTTAAATATTCGAAGTACCATCTTTTTATCAAACTTGTTCTCAACATCTAATGCCTGTGAATGGAAGGGATTGAAATTAAATACTAAATAAGGGAGGCAAACACATATGCACATATATTAACTGCCATACCTTTAAGCTATCAGCGATTTCCGCGTCATCGTTGGGGTTGAGAACTTTCTCGGGCATTTCAGCATCATCGGAGTTTTCCAAGTCATCATCCTATTCAAAGAAAATGCATTCAAACTGAAGTGCTATTTCAAATATCATAATTATCAGCTTACATCTGAGCTTTCTTCACTCTCTTCGCTCATAAATCTATCCCCAAATAAATCCTTTACATCCATCGAGTCACTCATTTTGGTGTCATCCAACTCTATTTCAACTCTCTCGAAGTCTCGTAAATTAGAAGCACTATCATCGATTTCCTGCACAACAGATAAATTTACAGAAATAATTGAGTTGAAATTCTGGGTTTTGGTGATTCGTTTATAAATATTTCAGTTATTCGATAAAATTCCTTGCATACATTAGGTTATTAAGTGCAATGCTTAAAAGTGCGGTTAGACGTGGAAATGTAAACGCTTTTGCTGTCAAAATTCGAAAAGGAAAGTTCATTTTTCCGTGTAAACACCCAAAAAGGTCCTTTTTGCTGATTTGCAGAAAGAAACAAAGAGTGCAAGGTGTAACTGCAACTAAAAGACCGAAAATCGCTTTCGAGAAAAAATTTCTCTTTCTATTAAATACTATACAATTATATACTAAGCTTTTAGCCCAGTGAGATAAGATCAAATTGGTACGGAGAAAAAAAAATGTAGTAGCGATTTTTTGATGCAGTTTACTTCATATTCAGTTAATTTCATCTGGCAACATTCCGCCATGCAAAATTTGGCACTGAATCGCAGTTTACAATTGAAGTATTCTTTACGTCCCTCCTTACCAGTATTCAAAAATAGTTTGCAAATGACACCGATTTCAAATCGTACAATTTGTAGCTCATGCCCGAATATTATATTCCCACTGCACTGAAATCTCATATTTCGATCTCGAAATCTTAAAAACCTGTTTCAATTCTTTCCACCGGGCTTGTGTACTTTTGTTTATGTAAAGAATTTTGAGATTTCAAGTGAAAAAAGTGAGGATTTCGATAGGATTTCATTGAAATCTGATTGAAATCCAAGAAATCGAAATCATGAAAATATATGGGAAATCCACCTGGATTTCAAAAGATTTCCCGAAATCTGAAGCAAAGAAAAATACTTGGGAAAAGTTCGTAAATTCGCTCAACCCGTCAATGGACCCACGAACTTTATGGAGAAAAATAAGAAATATCAAGTCCAAACAGAACAGTAATTTCCTACCGATATTCACGAACAACAAATGTATAGCCGACGAATTTACCAGAGTTTGGAGCTTACGTGGTTCAGATCAATCTTTCAACCAACAAATAATAAAAGAAAAACAAAGCTTATAAACTGAGGCATTTACTGAAGAAAACATAAACCTAACACAACACTTTAGAGAGATTAGAAGACCTTAACAGGTCTCCTGTCCCCATATAACAATGTCACTTTACGCTCAATTATTTTTTTCAAGATTCTTTGTTACGTTGAAACTAACCGCCAAATTCTGTGTTTTCTTGATACATTTTTTTTAAAGAAATTTTATCAAGATTTTTATCAAGGCGAATTTATATAAGGTGGTGTTGCTAGAACAGCTGCTTTAAGTCGCCTCGGTACACATATGTCAAAACTCCTTATGAGTGAATGCGAAAGAAAGAGTGTTGGCATTTTCTTTCTTTCTTCCTCCTTGAGCGAAGAATAGCTGGAATTTGACATTTGTGTACCGAAAACGAAAACAAAAGACATGTTAGTTTTTGTTTTTGTACTACCGCTACCACCTTATATGAATTCGCCTTGATTTTTATCAAGTAAAGTATCAAGTATCGCATTCTGTGTCAATATTTATGAAACAAAATGCTGTACGATTTCCACTTGAGTGGAACTGATTTCCACATGAGTGGAACTGATTTCATTGTCACATATGAAAAATATGAATTTAAAAGCAAAAAATCTTTTGGCTGCCGTAGCCGAGTGGGTAAAAATGTCGACTATAATTCCGTGTGTCGCAGGTTCAAATGCCGGTTCATGGGGTATATAATTGTTAGAAACAAATTTTGTTAATATACAAAATTTATACATTTCACATGAAATTTCAATTTGTCAATAGCATTTTCAATTTTGATAATTTATCAAAAAAAGAGCTTTTGATTTCTGTGCTAGGACCGGTAACACAATTTAATGGGTTTACTTCCTACATAAGGGAGATATATCGCAAAAACTGGTATCTGAACAATCAGTGGTATAGGATATAAAGCTTAAACAGCATAGATTTTGACGATTTTCTCAGTAGACTGTGTAAATTTATCGGATTTAGCTGTCCATACAAAGGAGTTTCACAGTAACACCCCATATCTGAACAACCAGTTTTATGGAGGTAATAAATAGGTTATAGTGAGCCCATTTTTGTTCGTTTTACTGTAAACTTTCTGTTGATAATAAGTGAAAATATTGCGAAATTTCATGTTTCTAGCTGCATAAATGGAGAAGTTATAACAAAAAATCTCATATCTGAACAATCAGTTGTATGGAGGCTATAGGTTATAGCGACCCGATCTTCGTCATTTTTATTGTAATTATTATTTTGATAATGGGTGAAAACTTTGCGAAATTTCATGTTCCTATCTACATACACAAATGGAGGAGTTATAAGGAAAGTTCTCATAACTGAACAATCAGTTCTATGGGAGATATATGTATGTTATAGTGACCCCATCTTTGTTATTTTCACTGTAAGTATTCTGTTAATAATGAGTGAAAACGGTGCGAAATTTCATATTCCTAGCTGCATAAATGGAGAAATTATAACAAAATATGGGGGTTTCCAGCGGAAGGTCCACCACGACAAAAAAAATTTAAGTTTTATATCTAACGTATTTACGGGCCGATTTATCTGCTTTTTAAAATGTATGCTGCCTATGTAAGTAGAATAACGTTTGCGTAAAATGGTCTTTCTAGGTGGTGCCAAGGTCGAGATATTTCGAAAAACTGTATTTATGGTCCGATTTGGTTCGAATTTGGCGTATGTATTTGAAAGACAATAAATCATAGATTTCCAACAAATTGACCCTGAATTGGCGCTGAAGTCAAAATATAAAGTATATTCGACGTAATATACATGTTTTATTTGCGTTAAAAATTCATTTAAAAGCAATATGAACAAAAATATAACGATGGCAATTTATGTCACGTGACGCCACGTCACGTCACGTATAACGACACTCTTTAAATGCTTATATTTCAGGACCAAGCAGGTAGATTGATTTCATTTTTACCTTTCTCTTATTAGCACTCGATCTTCGTAAGTATTCTTCTGATAATGAGTGGCAGCAGTGCAAAGTTTCATGTTCCTATCTACATAAATGGAGGAGTTATAACGAAATATCTTATATCTGAACAATCAGTTGTATGGGAGCTATAGATTATAGTGACCCGATCTTTGTAATTTTCACTGTAAGTATTCTGTTGATAATGGGCGGAAGTAATGCAAAATTTCATGTTCCTAACTGCTTAAATGGAGGAGTTATGGCGAAAAATCTCATATCTGAAGTATCAGTTGTATGGGAGCTATATGTTATAGTGGCCCGATTCTTCCGGTTCCGACAATAAAAATACACCTACCTAACAAATTTCCGGACGCATCGCGGAAGTCCGCCCAAATTTCCCGGCTGAAGCAGCTGTTCTAGCAAATGAGCGTGACCACCTACGCCAGGTCGACACCGGGGACCCTCGCTTGAGGGACCTTAATTTGGAGATTCGGCAACTGGTAAATCAACATAAGCGGAAAAAGTGGGAAGAGCACTTGAAGGCCTGTAACTTCACCTCGGGTGTGAGTAAGCTCTGGTCAACCGTGAGGTCCTTGTCCAACCCGACAAAGCGTGATGACACAGTGGAAATCTCATTCGAAGGTCACGCCTCATCGGACCCGAAGAAATGCGCGAACTATTTTAGACAAGGCCAAACGTCGAGTGACCAGGAGGCTGCACAAACTGCCCAAAAACAGTGCACCACTTGTTTTCACCAGCGGTGAAGTGAAGGGGGCCATCGGGAAGGCGAAAGCCTCCAAAGCAATTGGACCCGACGGAATCTGTATGCTGATGTTGAAACATTTGGGGCCTGTGGGAGTAGCATACCTCACGGAGGTCCTCAATTTGTCTATGACCACTCTCATCATTCCTGACGTGTGGAAATCAGGGAGAGTGGTCCCACTGCTGAAACCGGGGAAGCCCGCCAACAGAGGAGACTCTTATCGCCCGATAACGCTCCTTTCCCCGGTCGCGAAGACACTTGAGGCCCTGCTGCTCCCATACTTCACCTGCCACCTAACCCCAGCGAAACATCAGCATGGCTTCCGTAAAGTGCACAGCACAACAACAGCACTTAACGCCATAAACACCCAGATAACTCGTGGCCTAAATCGAAACCGCCCCTGTGAGAGAACTGTCCTAGTAGCGTTGGACTTGTCAAAGGCGTTTGACACCGTCTGCCATTCCACGCTGCTAGAAGACATTGAGGCCTCCTCTCTCCCACAGGGACTGAAGCGATGGTCGGCGAATTATATGAGTGGTCGACAATCATCAGTAATCTTCAGAGATCAAACCTCGAAACCAAGAAGAATAAAACAAGGGGTTCCACAAGGTGGTGTTCTCTCCCCCTTACTTTTTAACTTCTACATCTCGAAACTCCCCCAGCCACCTGAAGGAGTTTCCCTGATCTCGTACGCTGATGATTGTTCGATTTTGGCGTCTGGGAATGGAATTGATGACCTCTGCTCAAAAGTAAACGGTTATCTCTCCAGCCTTTCTCGCTTCTTCACTGCAAGGAGCCTAACCCTCTCCCCAACGAAATCAACGGCGACCCTCTTCACCACCTGGACGAAGGAGGTCAGGCTAGAATTAGGCATTCACGTCGACGGCACACCTATACCGACGGTGAACAACCCAAAAATTTTAGGTGTTACCTTTGATAGCCTGCTCTCCTTCACCGCGCACACAACCGCAGTTGTCAACAAAGTACAGAGCCGCAACAAGGTCCTGTTGTTGTTGTTGTAGCAGCATACAAATTCCCCAAAGACTTTTTGGGGAGTGTTGCTGGAGTGACAGTCCTTGGCCAGATATAAATCTGGGTCGTTCCGGTTACGTAGACCCGACTGTCGTGGGAACGCAACAAGGTCCTCAAGTCGCTCGCCGGCAGCACTTGGGGCAAAGACAAAGAAACGTTGCTGGCAACATACAAGGCAATTGGCCGGCCGGTTCTAAATTATGCAGCGCCTGTTTGGTCACCGGGGACTAGTTGGACGCAGTGGACGAAGCTACAGACTTGTCAGAACGCCGCACTCCGGACAGCGACTGGGTGCCTTCTGATGACGCCTGAGCACCACCTACACAGCGAGGCCCAAGTGCTCCCCGTACGGGAACACAATAAAATGCTCAGTAAGCAGTTTCTGGTGAGGTGTCACACCTAACAGACCACTGCTGGAGGAGGAGCCTCCGCCCAGGCACGTCAGGGGGCACCTATTCGTGTACAAGGACGCAGTCCAGACCTACACAAACCAACCACTGGACCCAATGACGTACAGACAAGCGATTAACGACATTCATAGGGAGTCAGTCTCCACCTACCTCGACTCCAGGCCTAGGAATGTCGTTATCGGAGCCCAATCACCACCTGTGGAAGTGACGGAGCTTCAATTACCTAGAGAGACCCGCGTTACTCTGGCTCAGTTACGGTCTGGATATTGTAGCCGCCTAAACAGCTACCTGTCCAGACTCGACCCAAACATCCCAAATGAGTGCCCGGCATGTGGAGACTCCCCCCACGACACCAACCACCTCTTCACATGCCAGCTCAATCCGACTCAACTAACACCTCTCTCCCTTTGGTCCGACCCCATCGAAACAGCTCATTTCCTGGGCCTACCGTTAGTTGAGCTCGACGATAATGATTGAAAAGTTGACCCGAAACAGGCGGGGCTTAGTAGTGCCGCTACAACAACAACAACAACAACCGAAAAGCATTGAACAGTGCACACATCTCATAAGGAAAAGTGAAATATTACGAAATACTAATACAGTGGCAGCACTATAGCTATTTTGGAACCTCGGGTTTCAGCTGGCGAAGATTGTCAACTTCTTTTTAATAACAAAATAATCTATCTTAGGTTGATAAAACTATGTGTTTCTTTAATAAATAAGTTAAGTTATATATTTTAATAGTGTTTAAAAAGTGAGAAAAGGTGATTTAGTGAATCTTTGTCGGTGTAATTGCCCATAGAAAACAACGAAATTTAACAAAACTTTTTCGTTCATAACTTTTAAATGGTTAATAATATTATCTCCCCCCTCCGGATTGTTATTAGGGGGGCCGAAACGCGTCGTTTGGTACCCCTCCCGACTTTTCCGCACCTTTTTTAGGAGTTGTTACCCCACCCTAGAGAATTACCGAATTCTCCTTTCTGTGTTGCCAAAGAAGGGGGCTGAACACCTTTTGCAGAGAACACCTTTCTGCGTAGGCGGCCTTCGGCCGCACTTAGGGATTATAACCCTCAGGACGTAAAATTCTCCTTTCTGTGTTGCCGAAGAAGGGGGGGCTGAACTCCTTTTGCAGAGAACACCTTTCTACGTAGGCGGCCTTCTCACAAAGTAGAATTCTCTTTCTGTGTTGCGAAGAGAAGGGCCTAAACACCTTTTGCGTAGGCGGCCTTCGGCCGCACTTAGGGATTATATCCCTCACAAGTAGAATTCTCTTTTTGTGTTGCGAAGAAAAGGCACTGGACACCTTTTGCAGAGAACATTTTTATGCGTAGGGGGCTTCAGCCACAGACGTGGCCATCCCAGCGGGCAACTGCTCGCGGAAGAGCCCTCGCCACGGCACGTCAGGAGGCATCTTTAGGAACTGACAGACGAAGTCCAGAGGTATATCAAACAACCTCTGCACCCGTCAACCTACCGACAGGCCCTGAACAGCATTCACACGGAATCAGTCTCAACTTACGTAGACTCCCGGCCTGTGAATGTCGTTCTAGGCACACAACCACCGGACGTGGACGGGTTAGAACTTTGTCTGCCTCGGGAGACCCGCACTACAATAGCCCAACTTCGCTCTGGCTATTGCAGCAGGCTCAATAGCTACCTGAGCAGAATCAACGAGGATGTGGCCAACCAATGCCCGGCATGTGGAGAGTCGCCACATGACTCCCGGCACCTCTTCGCATGCCCTGAGAACCCCCCTCAGCTAACGCCCCTGTCCCTGTGGACAGCCCCTTTAGAAGTAGCACACTTCCTGGGCCTCCCCCTAGCTGAAATAGACGACAACGTTGATGGATGAACCGCCCCGAACGGGGCTTAGTAGCCGCTACAACAACAACAATAACGTTGATGGATGAACCGACCCGAGCGGGGTTTAGTAGCCGCTACAACAACAACAAGGACGTTCCAGCGTTTTTCGCTTACTCAAGATGCTACTTAGCAGCTACACTTTTTAATTTATATTTCCTTTTTGTTGTTTAAACCAGGTTAACTTTCGTTATCACAATTTTACCAAAATTAATTTGCCCAATGTATGTACACTATATGTATGTGTGATTTATAAATTACCTCAACCGTATATGACGACTGCATATTAAAATCTGCATCTTCATTTTCTTCGTTTAAATCCAAAGGCAAATCAGTTTTTTCTTTTTTTGGTCCAATGAAATGAAACATATGATCTTCACACATGTGGCTAATGAAATTTTCTAAACGAAGAAAAGTGTAGTCACAGAAGCCACAATTGAGAAAAAATTCTTTTTTGCCCACTGACAAAAGTGTAGTAATTTCGCCACATTTCTTCAAATCCCCCAATTCAATTTTCTGTTTATTGCTTTCTGTTTCCATGACGTCTGCTTGTAAAGATTAATATGACAACAAACACTGCTTTATCTTAGATTTATTAAGTAAACTACTGCATTTTTGGAAATAACACTCACAACTAGTGATGAAGCTATAAGAGTAAATACAAGTACATACTCGATACTTTTCGTTCGATACCATTTATTTTGGCATCGATACTTTTGAACCAAGTACTGGGTAGGTATCGAAAAAAAGTACTCGTATGAAAACCCGATACCAAGTTTAATTTGGAACACATCCCAATAAACATTTAGGTTTGAGCTCAACTTGAGGTTAAGTTGAGAACTAAGGTATTTCTCAAATCTCCAACGTTGTTTCTCAACAGTACCTCAAGTGGAGGATCATAGCGTTCTCAACAAAAAGGGCATTTGTTTTTGTAGGAAAAAAGGACTGTTTCTCAAGTTGAGAAAATGCTAGTTCTCAACTTGAACTCAAATGTAATTCTCCAATTGATGTCAAACATATCATTGAAATACTAAAATTGAAATACTAAAATACCTTATACCATTTTGATTGAAACGACATATAGATTAATTTAAATATTAATTTTTCATTTTATTACTCGATTTTTATTATGTAGTTAATCAATATCGTATTACAATAATTCACTTCACAGTATACAGTCCGACAGTAATTTGGCCACTTGATTCACTTCGCGTTTTATTTTCTTTCAAGAATATTTGAGGATACTTTGAAGATTATTTACTTTTCGTTGGTAGTTTTGCCCTCTATATAGCCTTAGTTTTTCACTTGATAATTAAAAATTCGTATCTTTATCACTTTTTACGCATCTGCGCATCGGTTAAGGATGAGTTGGGGAATGATGTTGGATATCAACTTGAGAACTATGAATTTTCCAAGGTTGGAGAAATATTTTTTCGGGGTTTATTGGGATCAAGATAACCAACCGTTCAGCTATGGCAAAACTAAAAATGCAGACCGATAGTACTTTTTACGCTGATTTCAATTGTACAAATATTATTTGCCGCAAATAAAAAGTAAAGAAGATATAGGAGGTTAAAATTTTCTTTGCGATATTTTAAAATATTAATATTTACTAAACTACGTAACCGATTAAAAAAGTATTGCTGTCAAAATAAAGACAATTAATCTATCTTTAAGTTGATATATAAAATTGAGAGCTTGTTTACATATTTAAGCCATAAATATTAAAAAAAAAAAAATAAAATGTTATAATTTCATAAAATTACCTCATAATCAATGCTAAAGACATATATACTATTTAGAAAGTGCAAGTTCTTACCTTTAATTTGACATACATATTTTATTATGATCTACTTTTGAGATTTAAGAATTCAGTGATAAAAAACTTAAAAGCATTTACAAGCAAAAGGCAAGGGTGGGTGATATCATAGTTTCTTTTGCCCAGAACTTCTTTCTGCGTAGGCGGCCTTCGGCTGCGCTTAGGGAACATACTCCTTACAAAGTAGAATTCTTCTTTCCGTGTTGCCGAAGAAGCGGAGCTGAAAACCTTTGGCAGAGAACACCTTTCTGCGTAGGCGGCCTTCGGCCGAACTTTATGATTATAACCCTCACGAAGTAGAATTCTCCTTTCTGTGTTGCCGAAGAAGTGGGCCGCCCCTCACTAAGTAGAATTCACCTTTCTGTGTTGCCAAAGAAGCCAGGCTGAACACCTTTTACTGAGAACACCTTTCTGCGTAGGTGGCCTTCGGCCGCAATTAATGATTATAACCCTCACTAAGTAGAATAAATTTCCCGCTTGCTACAAAAACAGTACCCCTTCCAAAAAAATCCGAAACTCGCTTTGTTTAATTAACTACAATATGCATTTGCACATGCATGCATTTACTTTTTTTATTATCACTGAATTGTGAAAACTCAAAAGCAAATTATAATATAATATGTATATCAAATTAAAGGTAAAAACTGGCACTTTCAATATAATGTAAACTTGCTATCATTGATAATGGACTTTTTCTTAAAAAAAGGTTATTTTATGAAATTATGACATTTTTTTTGTTTTATAATATTTTTGGCTTAAATATATAAACAAGCATACACATTTTATATATCAAAATTAAGATAAATTAATTGTGACATCATTATCTTTTGAATCGGTTACGCAGTTTAGAAAATATTAATATTTCAAAATATCAAAATTTTTTTGTTTTACCCCTTATATCTACTTTACTTTTTAATTGCGGGAAATAATGTTTATATAGTTAAAATCATCGTAAAAAGTACTAGCGTTCTGCATTTTTAGTTTTTCTATAGCTGAACGGTTGGTTATCTTTATGTATGCCTTAAATTTTGCTCAGAAATTTTTTCGGACAAATGCAGTTTGTCTCCAAATCTCAAATTTAAAAAAGGTACTTTTCGTATGCGAACGGCAAATTCTAGAAAAAGTAGGGATGAGGGGGGTTAGAATAGGACCTCCTGATTTCAAAAATATCGCCCTTTTTTCTAGCAACCCTATAGTTTTTATATAATTTGTTGCTAAAGTTTTCGTATAAACGATGAACAAGGTAGCAAAATAACAGCAAACTTGGTGCTGCCAGACAGGAATTTTGAATAATAAATGCAGATTTTCAATTCGGAATTTTCACTTTTTGGATATATGTATGTATGTATATCTAGTTATCTGACAGAGAGTAGCCCAATATTCTCCAGCTATTTATTGATGGAAAATTATTACTACAAAGCAGAGGTGTAAAAGAATGCAAACATTTTTAACTAAATTATTCATTTGATTGAAGTCCCGAGTGATTGCAATAATTTTTCGTTAGTCCTGACTAAAAAAAATTAGTATTTGATTTATGATTCATAACACACTTTTTTATTAATTTCTTGTTAGTCACTTGATTTCAGCCATTGGATTGCATTATTTTAGTAACTTTTTGTTAGCCATTTGATTTCAGACATTGGAATGCATTCTTTTGCAGTACTTTGAATGTTTTTCAGGGACCGAGAACGCGTTCCGGATTTGGTTTATTTCTGCATGTAAAAAAAAAGGTAATCACCCCTATTCTGCAACTCTTTCGTATTCGGATTTTGATACGAATCGTAGAAATGGTATGCTGCAATCCGAATCGTATTTTTTAACTTTCAAAATTCGTAACAATGGCATGCCTAAAAACGAACGAGTAAGCTTTTTTGCGTAATTTTGTACGAAAACAATTCTGTGTCGGAGGCGTAATAAAAGATGTAAATCGATGTGTGTTTACAAGAAATATTGGTGGTGTTCATTTAAACAGATAAATTTGCCTTTCGCATATACGTATATTTTTATACACTGTTTTATATAAACGAGCAAAAAAGAATCTTTGTTGCCCGTTATCGAGAAACTTGGGTCCAGTTTAGTTATTTGTACAATGAGTTTCGGTAGTTGTGTCCAAACGCATAACCCGAATCCAAAAACTTTAACATATACGTGTAATCAAAGGATTCACATATTATTTAAGATAAATGTTTCAAATTTCCTACCACTAGCTTATTAATAAACTCGGTTTGCACTATGTACTTTTTTGCAAATTTCGACGTGGGTTCTGCGCAAAAATACTGTGGACGGCGTAGCCGGAGCGATATGCACAAGAAATGTTGTATACCTTTGACATGCGAAAGCCCCTCTTCCCCGCAACACAGAAAGGAGAATTCTACTTAGTAAGGGTTATATTTCCTAAGCGCGGCCGAAGGCAGAAGCAAGCGCAACAGGTGGTGGACCTAACAAAGTGCACGTTTTCAATGGCTTGGAAGAAACTGTTATTGCATTAACTGGATTGAGAACCAGAGCTTCAGGCATAGGAGTTCCGGCTTGTGGTTCAACAATTCAACCAGAAGCTAACATAGATGGGCCCATGGTGACTATGCCCGACAGCCCCGCATACCTTTGTGAATCCATTGCCATAGCGCCCTCTTACTCTGCTGCTATAATTGCAAATGCATCAGAACCCATAATTTTCCTCAAAATATTGTAAAATTAACCAATTTTACAATAAACAAACACATGATGAGTGTTTTTTTTTTATTTCTTTTCCACTTTGTTTTCCTTCATTCAGCTATCATCGAAATCAACTGATAGCTGGCAATGCTGCACATGTTTCCGCAAGGGTTGCAGCATGTTTTTCGTAGCGTAGCTACGAATCACGAGAACAAAAGTTTTGAGAACTTAATGTTAAGAATGAGGGATGTCCGCGTGTTGTGATGAGAAATTGTTTGAGTGGAAACCCCGTCTTTTAATTGTAAGCCAGAAAGTCTTGATCATTTCAACTTCAAGATTGTTTATTGTTAGGGTGAACTGTCCATTTCTTGGAACAATTTTTCACTTTCTGTGCAAGAAAGGTTCGTGTCGTAAGTCTTTCGTTCAGCAGAATGTCCGAATTACATTGGGAACGCTTTCTGACAACAATTTCGAAAAATTGCTGTTGTTGAAAGTTAACGGGGACGTATAAATAAGTTTCAAGGATCATTGTTAATTTTTTCGGAAACATGTTCTCATGCACTTTGTTATTTTTTCATTTACATAGATGCTTTCCGTTTCCAGACAACCGGTCAGGTACGAGCATGATTTTTAATTTCGACCAAACTCAAATACATTGTTTGTTGGTCCAAATAATGAGACACGTATTTCTTCTTTTGGCTCGGATAAATTTTTCGGCCGAATTAAACGCCATTTTGTTTTTCAGGCAAAAATCGGTTATTCGAATTGACAGTGAGAATTTTTTTTTTAAATGCCCAT
This sequence comes from Rhagoletis zephyria, assembly GCF_001687245.7. Classification (NCBI taxonomy): domain Eukaryota; kingdom Metazoa; phylum Arthropoda; class Insecta; order Diptera; family Tephritidae; genus Rhagoletis; species Rhagoletis zephyria. The sequence continues at coordinate 533,140 of NW_016157145.1, read as the reverse complement.
AACTTTGTCAAAATTTAATAGATTCCAACAATGTTTTTACTCAAATGTC
>NW_016157145.1:523935-532947 GCF_001687245.7 Rhagoletis zephyria | reverse complement strand
GGGTTAATTGTAGTTCAAAGTGTCTCTTTCCCGGTAAAAAAGTTTGAGAGAAAAAAAAATACACTTTTTGAGAAATTAAATAAAAAAAATTTGCACCTTTTGTTTATTGTTAAATAAAAAATTTTAAATAATGAAAATCAATAATTATATCATTCTATCTTGAAGTGACAAGAATTACTGACATTTGAGTAAAAACAGTGTTGGAATCTATTAAATTTTGACAAAGTTATGGGCATTAAAAAAAAAAATTCTCACTGTCAATTCGAATAATCGATTGAAAAACAAAATCGCGTTTAATTCGGTCGAAATATTTTTCCGAGCCAAAAGAAAAAATACGTGTCTCATTATTTGGACCAACAAACAAGTGATTTGAGTTTGGTCGAAATTAAAAATCATGCTCGTACCTGACCGGTTGTCTGGAAATGGAAAGCATCCATAGTATGTACAGATTATGTACATATAATAAATACAAATTTATTTCATTGGAAGTTACTGGAATTAATTTTCTAAATATTTTATATACTAATGGAGTTTTAATTTATTTATTCATTTACTCATTTATTTTCTAAACAAATTGGTATTATAATTCTATGAAGAAGTGAACGCAAGTTTGCTTTAGATTTTCATTATTCACCTCAGTCTGCAAAAATTATCAATTAGTCATGAATAACAGAAAAGACTAATGACTTCAACTTTGCAGTCCTTAGTCAAACATGTGATTGATTAGCTGCAGTTCAAAAGTGTTAGTCAGTGAATATGACTGCAACGATTTAGAGTCACGAAGACTGCATTTTTAACACCTCTGCTACAAAGCTAGTCAAAAAGTTTTAAGATTACTAAATACATACATAAATTCGAATGCACAGAACAGGGGCAAAGAAGTACATGAAAATAAATTAAAATTCCTACCAAAATAAACAATAGGGGTATTCACGATCCGGTGCATACTGTCTAACATGGTGCATAGATAGCATAAATAGCATGATTGTTGTTGTTTCATGTGTTCAAACAACAACAAAATTAGCCAATCATGCTATCTATGCACCATGCTAGACAGTATGCACCGGATCGTGAATACCCGTAATATATATAAAAAGCTTTAACCAGTGTAAGAATTAAAAAACAATGGTTACAATACCTAAAAATTTAGGTTTAGGGTTTTTTATTTTCCTTATTTGTAGCTGTCGATTTCGTACAGGGAGACGATCGCTTGACCAACCGCATGCTCTAAAATATAAGTATATATTTAGTAATTTTTGAACCAATTTTAGTTAAAAGAGCTAACCATTCGTGAAGTTGTCTGTTTTGCAGCATTCGATTGCGTTATTGGATGCCTATCCCTGGCTGTTGATGTTAACATTCCCCCCAAACTACAGCGCGCGCGCCCCGGAGATTTGGACTTTGTTAATTCTGGTATTGGACGTTTTTTAAGCACAGAAGAGGTTGTAGATGTTTGTTGTAATTTGAAAGTAGGCGTGGAAATTGAAAAGCGTGGATTATTTCTTGTTATTGTGCCACTCGATTTAACCGCTCCGCTTGCAGGAGTAGAACAGGCACTTGGAAATTCACATATTTTATCACCACCCCTAGATGACGGCATTGGTGTACTAGTAGTGGCTATTTTACCAGATTTTGTAAGCAAATGCATTGATGTCTCCATGTTGACCTTGTGAGATATTAATCTTGAATTCGCCGCTACAGGACCTTCGGGTGTAGCTATAGTAGTTGTAAGCATTGGTGCTACTTTCTTGATGGGTATTACAGCTTTCAGTGGTTCACTTGATGCCATTACAGATGTTTTCGTCGTTTGTTGCTTGAGTCTTTTTTTCAAATCAGGTTTAAAAGCGTTCAGACTGGTGCGTTGAATAGGACGAACCACTGCTTGCTGCTGAGTTTCACGGTCTTGCATCCTGGAGGGGCCGAGTGAGTAACGTGATTGAACTTGTAAACTTCAAAAAGTCATAAATAAACTTACAAAAAATTCAATTTAAACAAACACTTAATTTTTAAACTTACTTCTGAGGGCGTCTAGTATTTACCATACTGGCTCCGCGATTCAATGAAGTCAGTGGTGTCAGTGGCGTAGCACTACAAAAGGAGTTTCTCCGCATAGTTGGACGCATTGGAGTCTTTACATCCGAAGTAGTGCCAACTCGAGGCACACATTCAATATTTGGCGAGATGGTAGTTTCAGGTGCAGCAGGAGTTATATGTGACCGTACTGGTAGTTGAACAATCTTGACCTTGTCATGTAAAGACAAAGATTGTGAACGCCTTCGCATTGCCAAATTACTAGTCATATCTTCAAAAGCATCAGCACATATTGAGCTATTTACGTTTTCATGAGTAGGCTGAATAGAGTTTGTTTGCATAACCACAATAAATGTAGGATTACACATTGCCGATTGCTGTTGCGCATTGTTTGCTGATGAATTACTTCTACTCGAGTCATCTCCATTGTTTGTTAGTGTTGCGATTTTGTGTTGTTCGAGAAGTTTGCCTATTTGTTCGATGATATCATTTACGTCAGGTTGAGAGATTGCTTCACTCGATATCATGTGCTTGAAATTCGGCGGTTTTATCGGCGAAATATTATCCACATGTGGCAACAGGAGATTTTCTCTTTCCGCCACAGGCTCCCCATCATATGTGGCCGAAGACTTTACCATAACATCAGCTATTTCTTTAGGTGGGGACGGTGATTGTGTTGATTGTAAAGAATGTGTGGTGCGTGATGTATCGTCAGACATTGTCGGAATCATATCAGTATGCTCACCCTTATCTTTTCCGGGAGACTTTAAAAATGAAATAATATTTATTAAAAAGCGATACTGATATAAAAATTAAACTTAATAGTAAAATACCTGTAGATCCTTGTCAAAAGTGCCCTGTCGCACGATTGATTGCGGCGCTTGTGTTAACAATCCGGCATTAGCATAGCTATTCTCTTGCTCGCCGCTATTATTATCCTCCGTCTTTTCAGTGTTTAAAGCTGTACTAAGTTTTTTTAACAAACAATTTGCCTGTTCCTTTTTATTTTCATCTACAATATCACTTTCACATAGCAGTGACTTTAAATTATCGATTAACGACACAACATCTTGGCCATTACAAGCTGCCATCCGTTTTGCTTGCAATTTTTCACGAATCGCCGACAAATCAGATGGTGTCACAATTTGAGGGGTAGGCAGTATTTCGTTGGCTTCGTTTGTCGTTAAAGACGTTTCTTCGGGTACTGGTGAGGGCAATTTCCTTAACATCGGTATACTAAGCATTTTCAAATCGGCTTCGAAATCATTTTCAGAGTTTGGAATTTTTGCCGGCTGATCGCTAACAAGGTCATCATCTACCAATTTCAATGGAGATTCCGTGGAAAGGATATAATCGCTAAAATGTGCGGCAGCCGAGAAAACTGTCGAAAATCCGCTGTCTCCTTGTCGTGTTCGACAACTCAATGGCGAATTAAATGTTGAATTAGCTATACTCAATTTAAGCAAACGTTTACGATGTTCCAACGCTTTTTGGATTTTCGCAGAACAACCATCGGCACTATTGGCGGAACTTTCGTCGCTTTCAAACGCAGAGCTGCAAGTGTCTGGTGTAGATTTCTTAGACATTGAAATTGGTGGACTCTCGCTATCTAAGTCATTTACTAGGGCTGTATGATAAATTGTCGAACTAATGTTAACGGTCGGCGAGTCAGTGGTAGGTTTGCTAATGTTTTCCTGAAAGGATGTGTTCTCATCGAACTCACAATTATCTACATCATCTATTATGTTATTATCGCTCAGTGATAAAAGTTTACCGACTTTTACTTCATGTGTAGGTTGCATAGAATATCGTGCCTAATTAAACAAATGAATTATGCAAGTAGTATCGAAATAAACATATATTTATGTATGTACATATTATATATGTGATTGCACTAACATACATATGTATAAAAATAACGTTTAACAAACCTTAACACATGCTTCCTTTTCTATCATATCAAACGGATCATCTGAACGGCTTGCTAATTTTTGAGCGCAGTCAAATGGGTTGTTATCAAGACTTTCACGTCCTTCTCCCGTAGCCACTATGAGGCAGTTGGGCATTGTGCATTCCATAACTGATTGGCCGTCGTTTGGACTTGTTTGCGATTGATGTGTTGGCAGGACCAACTGCCCCTCCATAACGCCATAATCACTGCTAAGGTCTATTAAATTATCAATGTGATGAGTTTCATTCATTTGTTGATATTCTTAATACAATTATCTTTTTTTATATCAAAGTTCGATAAATAATGTGCCTAGCAAATAAATAGGAGAGAAATCACAGGTTTAGCACCCCTCTAAAATGGCAGCTGGATTCCTTTTGAAATTAACTGTTTGACCTGTCAATCTTGCTCCTTTCGCCACTTCATTCCAGGTAAAATTACCTGATTTTTAGAGTTGCCACATTATAGCCATGATTCAACTACACACCAGCGTTGCCGTTTTCATACCGATCGGAGTGTTTCACTCCTTTTTAAAGCCGAATACTACGTCACTCCATCTCTTGTAAAAACACTCCGTTCTCAGATTATCAGAATTAAATATTTATGAGATGAAAATGAATGGCCATATATACGTTTATACGTAACTTATTTCCAAAAAAAATAATTTGCAAATACCTAAATCACTGTTTGTACCATGGTTTGTGGGTATCTAAAGGGATATCAAGTGATTGAATTTACGGACGTAAAGGCAGGTTTATAAATCAGATATTTTTCTTTGAAATGCCGTGGCGAATCGATGATAGATTCAACAATGACAAGGTTGTTAATATATTTTAAATGGCATTAGAAGAGCGATTGAAATGCATACTACATAACAAATGTACGTTATATTATTTTTTATCATACAGGAAAGTTAAAAAGAAAACAATTTGTTATTACCAGTAAATCGGAGGATCTCAAAGTTTTTAACCGCAACTCGAAGAAATTAATAACAAACCTGCAGCCCGGCAGCTCCTAGACCCGGACATTTGGCAAGCCTAACCGTGCAATTTCTCACGTCATTTACTCCGAAGACTTTATTAAAACTATAAACTATGCGAATTTTTGGCCACTTTTTCGGTTTTTCGCAATTCATTCGAAATTTTGAGTGCGCAGAAGTCAAATGGACCGCAGATTCGAGCTCAGAGGGTCGAATTACGTGGGTCTAGTTAAAAGCACACACCAACTTTTTGGTGTGCTATGTATATACTAGCTATTATTCTGATCTTTTTGTTTACCAGGAAATCTTATTTTAAGTATAAAAACCAGCAAAAGAATTTATTTACTGCCGTCAAACGCCGTTTTCTTAAATGGTAGGAAAGAAGCCATTTTGGTAGGTTTTTGAACCCTCTCTTGGTAGGAAAGAAAGTTTTTCAGTGGTAACCCTGCATGCTAATCATATGGGCAAGGGAGACTAAACCTTTGGTTTTTCCAACAAATTATAGCAAAATTTTTTTTTCCAGATTTTGCTTAACTGGCCAAACAGAATGCAGTACTACAGCCACAAGCTATTTTGCTAGCTACATCAGAAATAATACACCGTAACCACAGCTACATATTGTGGGCAGTTTAGAACATTTAGAGCACTTTTCAAGATCGTGTGCGATATGTTTACAAGTTTTAACATATTATTTTTTGTTATTTAACTTTATTTATTTATTTTTTTATAAAAATATAGTTTAAGTTCCAATATTGTGTAATATTAAAAAATATATTCAACAAAAAATTTTAACTTTTTAATTAGATTTCTTAGAAAGATTTTGAGTAGATTTTCAGTTTTGTAGCTTGATTTTTTAGAATTTCTATTGTCGAAGATGTTACGGGTTTATTCGATATAAAAAGAAATTGTTTATTCCACTAGAATTCAATGGACTACAAAACTGCGTACTCAAAATATTTCGAAGAAATCTAATTAAAAACCTGGAAATTTTTGAGTTTGTTTAATTTTTTTTTTTATATTGTTTTATTAAAGAATGAAGCATATTTTTATAAACAAATTACAAAAATTAAATAACAAAAAAAATCAATTGTCAATACTTGTCCATATGTGGTGCGGATATAATTTTTTCGTCCACTGTACATCATGAATATTTTGTGCATTAATCCTCACGCGCCGGACGCCGCCGAAAAAGGACAGAAAACGGCGGCAGCGGCGGCGTGGCTTGGCGGCGTAAACCTTTAGTTCGATCCTCGGTTGGACGGATTACGAAAAATATTTTTGTTTTTATTATTTATTTTATTTTTTTTAATTTTACTTGATTTATAAGTATAAGTTTACTTTATTTTATGTCACATTTTTTATTTTACTATTAGTTAATTTAAATTTTTAGAGTTGTATTTTATTAAAATGTCAACAAATACTAACTGAAAGCAACGTTAAAAAAATATAGAATTCTTAAAAAAATGAATAAAAACGAAATAAATGAAAATTTTACTGGCCGTGGAATTCGAACCCACGACTTTGCAGCTCGATAATCCGCAATACTACCGTCTGTCAGGGCAAAATTATTATGCGCATTTGTGTGCTAGTTTATCTTGCGTTTTAAGAGGCAGAAAAGGCATTAAGGGCCGGTTTCTCTATCTCCGGTTAACACTTATCCCCCGGTAAACATCGTTACCGACCTTATCGACTCCCTGTTATATGCACGGTTTCTACATCTCTGGTTAACACTAACTCCCCGGTTAAACATTGTTATCGACGTTCTAACTCCATGCATATAACAGGGAGTCGATAAGGTCGGTAACGATGTTTACCGGGGGATAAGTGTTAACCGGAGATAGAGAAACCGGCCCTAAGAGTGTTTGCGATGCAAAGACTAAAAAAAAAAAATTGGTATGCAGTATCATAGCCCGTTCAGTTTTAGTATATCTAATAATGCAAATTTGAAGTGGCTAAGGATTCACGTTGATTTTTAGTATTTTTTTTTCAGAAGGTTCTACGCATTTTGCCCATACAAAGTATGGGCGAAGTTTATTTAATATAGAAAGAGTTTAGATGATCATATTATTGCATTTTTATAATTAGGTAACATTGAACAAGAATTTTTAACCGTTTTATAAATAGTGAAATAGGTATTTATTTTTATTTTTGCAAATATTTAGCTTACATATAAACGTAGTAGAGGTCATATATTTTCATTTCATAGTAAATATTTAATTCTGATAATCTCAAAATCAGAGATTTTTGCAACAGAGGGAGCGACGTAGTGTTGGGCTTAAACACTTTAATCGGAGTGAAAACGGCAACGCTGATCCACCTTAATTTGAAAATATTGTACAAATTTCGATCATTTATTTACGTATTTTCGTTCACACTCTTGGCTGACAAGCCTCCTAAAAATCTTTTTTGTGAGAAGTTTCATTTTAAATTTCATTATACATATATATGAACATATATTTTGTGAACTCAATTATCACTGTCCAAGATATTTACGATTTTATTTCGAACAGCGAATGGATTATACATACGATCGAAAAGCGGTATGTATTAAAAACTAAAGCAATAAAATATGTACATATATGTACATGGCTTGTTGGCAATAACAGGAGGATTTCATCGATAGTGCCGTCGTTATGTCACGGAATTCTAATAGTAAAGCGCTTATATCACAGGCAAGTTACAATATTATTCCCTTAATTTTTCATACATATTAGTGAGATATTCTTGACAGAAGTCGAATGGACAAACTACGAGGAAAAAGATGCATTATGTATTATGGCCATTTGTATTTGGAGTGAATCTGTACGACTTTCTTGGTCTATGTCATCTTGTTCCCACGCACACTTTGCATCTATCACGTCCTTTTCTGATGAGCACATCAACGTTTCAAGTTTTTCAAAAAACTCAAACGGGCCTTTGACTTGTCTATGATCTCAAACGGAAACAAAACCTCCTGCTGATGGATATGTTACCGGCCAAACCCGATCTTAGGACAAACTAGTTTTGCCTAGGCTAAACTAGATCAGGGCCCACAGTATTTTTGCGCGGAACACCTTTCCTAGTAGGCGGGCTTCGGCTGCACTTAAAAAAAATATCCCTTATCAGTATAACACCAGCTACGCATTCCACAATATTGTTGCGTCCAACTTGTTTCCGCATTGGACGGATATATTGGATCTAGGTAGAACTAGTTTAGCCTAGGAAAAACTAGTTTGTCCTAAGATCGAGTTTGGCCGGTAATAGATATAAACAAATGTTAATGCTGTTTTTAATTTGTGCTTGTAAAATATTCATTTGTCTTTAACAAATTAAAATTAAAATTATGTAGCTTGAAATATGTAAAACGTGCGGTAAATTATGGGTAATAGCCCTTTCGAAACCTGAATTAAATTGGGTGGGAATAAAACTTTTTGAAGGCATATTATTGTTGGCTGAGACCTAAATATGAACTGGTATAAATTTTAAATGTCTATGACTTCTTGTTTTGCTGTTATGAAATGTTGCATGTAAATATTCACAAAGTTTAATAACAAAAACCAATAATAATTTTCAAGGTTTGATGTATTTATTTAATTTTCCATAATAAATTTTTTAACCTAAACCCTTTGTTTAAAAGAATATACTTTATTACGGATATTAGGTTTGTTCGTCTAAAATCCAGCAAGAATTATCCAACACTCAAAATATCAGAGAGTAAGAAAAAATTCTCTCAAATTCTCTCTCATGTTGAGAAACTTGCAAATTTCTACGCGACCGCAAATTTGCAAGTTTCCCTGCTAGCTGGTGTCCACGGTTACATTTCAAACATAATAAATTTTTATAATATTTTTAAAATTATTTGAGATTTACAAAAACAGGATAAACATGACATATATTTCTTGTTCTGACTTTCTTTAACATACATTTCAATTTCTTTATCGTACTAGCAGTCTGGTTTCTTAAATCGACTCTGGTTGCCATTGCATTCCGATTCACCACATTTCCTCATCAGACTTCTTTCAGTAGGATTCGAACCGACGATCACCACTGACTCAGCCAGTTGCCTACGCACTGT
>NW_016157145.1:519034-523704 GCF_001687245.7 Rhagoletis zephyria | reverse complement strand
CAAAGTGAAATAGTGGAAAATAACCAACAAGAATTAACAAGACAAACTTAGCACAGTGCGTAGGCAACTGGCTGAGTCAGTGGTGATCGTCGGTTCGAATCCTACTGAAAGAAGTCTGATGAGGAAATGTGGTGATTTCCGAAATAGCTATCACTTCTACCATTTTTTCAAATTATTGTTGCTTTTCCACAATAAGTTTTCACTAAAAACGGCCTCAAGCTCATAAAAATTGTTGAATATAATTGTTATAAGGCCATAAAAATAACAAAAAAAAAAACAAATAACTTAAGGACGAGCACAACTAAAAAGTTAAACATTCTAATAATAGAAATATTAACAAAAACCAACAAAACCAACAACCACATGATCAAGTGAATTGCAGCGGAATAGCTGCGCTTGATTGTAGTTGGCTTAGCAAAGTGAAATAGTGGAAAATAAGCAACAAGAATTAACAAGACAAACTTAGCACAGTGCGTAGGCAACTGGCTGAGTCAGTGGTGATCGTCGGTTCGAATCCTACTGAAAGAAGTCTGATGAGGAAATGTGGTGATTTCCAAAACTTGGCGTTGAGAGAGTAAATACTTGACGTACTTGCTATTACTCCACCAAAGTAGGTACTCTACTTTCTCTCATCGCGTACGAGAGATATTTATTTGCTGCTGCCAAAAGGGAGTAGCAAATCTACTCTCTGTATACTTGTAGTACTGTAAGTACTTGCGTATTAAATTTCAATTCTGGTTGTTAGCCTACTAGTTGATAGGTGGTAAATACTAAGATTAGAGGTGTATGAATGGCGAAAGAAAAACTTTATCCGATTTTTTTAAATCGAAACTACATTTTTACATATGTATGTACATTTGTACATGCATACATAAATAAATGTACTTAATATGAAATTAAAATTTTCGCATCAAATTGCGCTATCTTCAAACCCATGGTTTCAATTGTACGCATATCGTCATTGGTTTTGCTGCAGTGAAGCGACAGAGCAAGTGACGAGAAAAAATATATGCGGACACTTCCCTGCAAAAATCGTTGGACCATGTAGTCTATTTGTGGTATATTGGAGTACTTACAAAAGTGCTCCTCTGTCATGCTGTAGCGGACCAACTCGTGTCTCTGCACCAGCTTATTGTTACCCGATCACTGCTCGTGTTTTAACGAAATGTGATTGAAGTTAAGCATTTGAAAGTACATTTGCATGGCTGGCTGTAGCTGAACGTGTAGAGAAGCATCTGCGAAGTGAAGAACAAAAGCGTGTACAAACGAAAAAATATAACGACAATGTCATTGGAGTATGTTGGGAGTAGTTTTGTGCTACTCTGATGTAATGCAGAGATGGAGTATATGGTCCTGCCCTAGGACATCGCAATGTTAATTGGACCATATTTTTTATATGAATTGTGGTTAATTTTGGAGTACTCCTTGGTCCTTCGGGAGTACTCCTTACATGCATGCATGGAGTAGTCGCCATTTTTGCAGGGTTATATATGTATCTATGCACATATGTATCTATGTACATACTAAACTGATGCGCAATTCCATTTAAAGGGCCTAACAAGACATCCGATCGCCGCGCAAATACTTTCCCTCCTTTACTCTCATCGTTCGGGTCAAGTGTGAGTAAGCATAAACCAGTTTCTGCAAGCGTACGTAAACTACCGATCAATAGCAAGACGCGTAGAGTATTTACTTTGCCTTCCGCAACTACTGCGAGTAAAAGGTATTTGACAGTAGAGTACTCTACTGGTAGTACTTGAGTATTTTCGAAGAAAACATACATTTGTGGCAAGAATGATAGAAGAATTTTCTGGATCGTGCATTTGTGGTATCTGAATAAAACTAAGGACAGGATTGTAGTGGAGCGATGAAGAGAGCGACGAGCAAAACGTACTTTCAACTAAAATGCTGATATACATACCTAAGTACATATGTATGTATGTGCATAGATACGTATGTGCATAGATACATATGTGCATAGATACGTATGTGCATAGATACATATATATGTAAGTGTCCACATATAAATTTTCTCGTCACTTGTTCTGTCGCTTCACTGCAGCAAAACCAAGTTGTGGGGAAACCCCTGACGATATGCGTACAATTGAAACCATGGGTTTGAAGATAGCGCAAATTGATGTGAAAATTTCAATTTCATATTAAATATATTTATGTATGCATGTACATACATATGTAAAAATGTAGTTTCGATTTAAAAAAATCGGATAGTTTTTCTTTCGCCATTCATACACCTCTCATTTTAGTATTTATAAAAAAAAAAACTCAATGAAACTCAAAAACTCTATCTTGCATTTGGTTTTACTCAATACCAATTTGAGCTGTCAATGGGTATATTCAGAAAAAAATCAGTGATCGTTATGCGTCTTCTGAACCACTTTATACGTTAGCTGTCAAATTCAACTCTCAAAGGTACACACCAACATGTTGTGTCAAATGATCAGAAAAATATTAGGATCATCTAAAACGCAACTATTCAGTTGATCAGAAGTACGCAACAACGCGTTCAGAAGGTGCAATCGCACCAGTTACTCCAGTTTTTTTTATTTGTAAAGGCTCTCAAGAAAAACAAGAAATTCATATAAAATTACGCACAATAAATGGAAAATAAATTTGCTTCTATAAAAAATTTCTTAAATCAGTATGCAGCTCTTAAGAAAAAAAATGCTTGTACATCTCGTCGCTACCATGTCCAACTATCGAATGTGAAAATCGGCTCTTTTCAAAATTTTGATTTGCCACTAATAATTTTATTTCGTATAGCAGCATTGCTTAAGTTATTGTTTTTGACAACTTATTTGTTGGATAATGACTGCAAATAGTTTTATAGAAAATTAGAAGCGAGAAATAATACTTTCATAAAAATTTAAGTACATACATAGATTTAAAAAGCTGCTTGAATACAAAGGTTTTCTGAAAATGCCACATTAAACATATGTCTAAATCTACGTTATTTTTTTATAAATAAGGCCGTAAACATTTCCTTACATCGTCAATTTCCATATTCTATTTTTACTCTTTTAATTTCACTGACCAGCGCCGCAAACGATATCAACTAGTAGGCTAACAACCAGAATTGAAATTTAATACGCAAGTACTTACCGTACTACAAGTATACAGAGAGTAGATTTGCTACTCCCTTTTGGCAGCAGCAAATATCTCTCGTACGCGATGAGAGAAAGTAGAGTACCTAGTTTGGTGGAGTAATAGCAAGTACGTCAAGTATTTACTCTCTCAACGCCAAGTAGGGTATGTATGCGGAAAAAGAGTAACAATGTGTTGGGAGTAGAGTACAAGGCAAGGAGTACTTATTGAACGAAATGCGCCAAATACACTTGCGCTGGACTCTAGTATGTACGTTACTGGGTTTATGACCATGCATACTAATTTTGTGGATCTCTTAATATTATTGTTTCATTGTTACCGTTTGTGCGAATCCCCCGAGCAATCAGTAAATATTTTATGTTTACATACATATTTATAATAGTATTTAGAAGTTATCCTTCAGCCTCTGGTTATGCGCTTAAATAAAGAAAGTGCTCTAAAAATCCTTTCTTTATAAATACATATATAAATATTGTATAAGTGCATATATATGTACATATGTACATATGAATAATAGATCAGCAAAATACATACATACAATTCACATGATTCCACTCAAGCAATGAATATTGCGGATCAAACTCCGTTGAGCTGAGGATCAAATTTGTTGGGGATGGTATGAGTATGATGAGGGCATCGTATTCATATGGAGGGCAACTTGTGCACATAAATCAATGTCGTTGTGCATATGCGTACATCAGAGTGGTGGCGTTTCGCTGCTTTAGACGTACTTATATTAAAAAAATGCTGAGTGGCGGGGAACCTCAAAATAGGCACTCTTTGCTGATCACTGATTCCAGTTGCGAACACAATTTTTCCAGCCGATTGAAGTTCAAATCATAGAAATTAACTAAATTAATTATATCAACAAGTATTTACTTCCTTTTTTCATAAACGAATGGCCCGTGTTTATAAATTTTCAAATTTAACGAACTTATTTATTCAATTATCGTAGACAAAAATGCAACCATGTGCCACAATCATATGTTTTTCGTGATTGCAAATTCTTGCTGGTTGAAATTTTTTTAGCAAGAATTTGCAACTTATCTCAGGAGAACTGTCACTTTGCGCTCTCAGTTTTTGAGTGATGGATAATTTTATCGTCTGCACCAAGAATGATAGAATACAAGATTGCGCCGATCAGAGAGGATTTTTGAGAATAACTTTTGTGTGACGTTGCACTGGTGCAATTGCGAGAGAGAGAAATGCCAAAACGTGAGCAAGAATGGAAGAAGAAAAAATTTTGCAAGGAAAATGTAAACAAGTTGCACCAGCGTGACGTCATGCAAACAACGATTTTGTCAAATTCGTTAAGAGAGGAATAGTGGTCCGAGATCGGCGCAACCTTTGTATTCTCTCAATCGTGGGTCTGCACGATCGCGATTTGGGCAAAAATCATTATTATTGGTACAAATTCGTAAAAATTTTTTGCTCGACGAACAAACCTATTTTTTTTAAATGTTGCGGAACCAACGAATTGGTTCCATAAATGATCAAACAACGCATAAATAGAAAGAAACGCACAATCGATTCATATGATTCACACT
>NW_016157145.1:518610-519009 GCF_001687245.7 Rhagoletis zephyria | reverse complement strand
AAGCATCTGCGAAGTGAAGAACAAAAGCGTGTACAAACGAAAAAATATAACGACAATGTCATTGGAGTATGTTGGGAGTAGTTTTGTGCTACTCTGATGTAATGCAGAGATGGAGTATATGGTCCTGCCCTAGGACATCGCAATGTTAATTGGACCATATTTTTTATATGAATTGTGGTTAATTTTGGAGTACTCCTTGGTCCTTCGGGAGTACTCCTTACATGCATGCATGGAGTAGTCGCCATTTTTGCAGGGTTATATATGTATCTATGCACATATGTATCTATGTACATACTAAACTGATGCGCAATTCCATTTAAAGGGCCTAACAAGACATCCGATCGCCGCGCAAATACTTTCCCTCCTTTACTCTCATCGTTCGGGTCAAGTGTGAGTAAG
>NW_016157145.1:518128-518269 GCF_001687245.7 Rhagoletis zephyria | reverse complement strand
CATATAAATTTTCTCGTCACTTGTTCTGTCGCTTCACTGCAGCAAAACCAAGTTGTGGGGAAACCCCTGACGATATGCGTACAATTGAAACCATGGGTTTGAAGATAGCGCAAATTGATGTGAAAATTTCAATTTCATATG
>NW_016157145.1:514821-518103 GCF_001687245.7 Rhagoletis zephyria | reverse complement strand
TGAGCATGGGTATATTCAGAAAAAAATCAGTGATCGTTATGCGTCTTCTGAACCACTTTATACGTTAGCTGTCAAATTCAACTCTCAAAGGTACACACCAACATGTTGTGTCAAATGATCAGAAAAATATTAGGATCATCTAAAACGCAACTATTCAGTTGATCAGAAGTACGCAACAACGCGTTCAGAAGGTGCAATCGCACCAGTTACTCCAGTTTTTTTTATTTGTAAAGGCTCTCAAGAAAAACAAGAAATTCATATAAAATTACGCACAATAAATGGAAAATAAATTTGCTTCTATAAAAAATTTCTTAAATCAGTATGCAGCTCTTAAGAAAAAAAATGCTTGTACATCTCGTCGCTACCATGTCCAACTATCGAATGTGAAAATCGGCTCTTTTCAAAATTTTGATTTGCCACTAATAATTTTATTTCGTATAGCAGCATTGCTTAAGTTATTGTTTTTGACAACTTATTTGTTGGTTAATGACTGCAAATAGTTTTATAGAAAATTAGAGACGAGAAATAATACTTTCATAAAAATTTAAGTACATACATAGATTTAAAAAGCTGCTTGAATACAAAAGTTTCTGAAAATGCCACATTAAACATATGTCTAAATCTACGTTATTTTTTTATAAATAAGGCCGTAAACATTTCCTTACATCGTCNAAGTACTTACCGTACTACAAGTATACAGAGAGTAGATTTGCTACTCCCTTTTGGCAGCAGCAAATATCTCTCGTACGCGATGAGAGAAAGTAGAGTACCTAGTTTGGTGGAGTAATAGCAAGTACGTCAAGTATTTACTCTCTCAACGCCAAGTAGGGTATGTATGCGGAAAAAGAGTAACAATGTGTTGGGAGTAGAGTACAAGGCAAGGAGTACTTATTGAACGAAATGCGCCAAATACACTTGCGCTGGACTCTAGTATGTACGTTACTGGGTTTATGACCATGCATACTAATTTTGTGGATCTCTTAATATTATTGTTTCATTGTTACCGTTTGTGCGAATCCCCCGAGCAATCAGTAAATATTTTATGTTTACATACATATTTATAATAGTATTTAGAAGTTATCCTTCAGCCTCTGGTTATGCGCTTAAATAAAGAAAGTGCTCTAAAAATCCTTTCTTTATAAATACATATATAAATATTGTATAAGTGCATATATATGTACATATGTACATATGAATAATAGATCAGCAAAATACATACATACAATTCACATGATTCCACTCAAGCAATGAATATTGCGGATCAAACTCCGTTGAGCTGAGGATCAAATTTGTTGGGGATGGTATGAGTATGATGAGGGCATCGTATTCATATGGAGGGCAACTTGTGCACATAAATCAATGTCGTTGTGCATATGCGTACATCAGAGTGGTGGCGTTTCGCTGCTTTAGACGTACTTATATTAAAAAAATGCTGAGTGGCGGGGAACCTCAAAATAGGCACTCTTTGCTGATCACTGATTCCAGTTGCGAACACAATTTTTCCAGCCGATTGAAGTTCAAATCATAGAAATTAACTAAATTAATTATATCAACAAGTATTTACTTCCTTTTTTCATAAACGAATGGCCCGTGTTTATAAATTTTCAAATTTAACGAACTTATTTATTCAATTATCGTAGACAAAAATGCAACCATGTGCCACAATCATATGTTTTTCGTGATTGCAAATTCTTGCTGGTTGAAATTTTTTTAGCAAGAATTTGCAACTTATCTCAGGAGAACTGTCACTTTGCGCTCTCAGTTTTTGAGTGATGGATAATTTTATCGTCTGCACCAAGAATGATAGAATACAAGATTGCGCCGATCAGAGAGGATTTTTGAGAATAACTTTTGTGTGACGTTGCACTGGTGCAATTGCGAGAGAGAGAAATGCCAAAACGTGAGCAAGAATGGAAGAAGAAAAAATTTTGCAAGGAAAATGTAAACAAGTTGCACCAGCGTGACGTCATGCAAACAACGATTTTGTCAAATTCGTTAAGAGAGGAATAGTGGTCCGAGATCGGCGCAACCTTTGTATTCTCTCAATCGTGGGTCTGCACGATCGCGATTTGGGCAAAAATCATTATTATTGGTACAAATTCGTAAAAATTTTTTGCTCGACGAACAAACCTATTTTTTTTAAATGTTGCGGAACCAACGAATTGGTTCCATAAATGATCAAACAACGCATAAATAGAAAGAAACGCACAATCGATTCATATGATTCACACTTGCGTACTGTACATATAACAGAGTATATAGCAATTTGAACCAACACTCACAATTGATGCATTAGGGTCTGAAAGGCATAGGCATTCGTTTTGCAGCGATATAGCTGTTGGATATTCGATGAATTGTATCCCTTTTGATAAATGTAAAACTTTCGAATTGAACTATGTACATATGTAGCGCCAGTATGTCAGGTTGTGAGTAGCATCCAAGCAACATAAGCGTAATGGTTTGATTATGGCAACTTACCGTAACTCACGGCTCTCACTTATGTAAAATTTCTGTTAAATGTATGTTGGTTATAATCAGGCATGGGCAGAGAACGAGCACACGCTCAAAGAGCATAACCATCACATGTACGTATGCAAGCAAGAGCGTAACGATGAGAACGCGTCAGCATGCAAAATGAATTAGGCATACTAACACATTCTCACTTTTAGCGATCGCTTGTTTGTGGTAGTGCCCACCTCTGGTTATAATGGAAAAGCCGAAACTTAACGTAACTGACGGCCACGTCGAAGACTGTTTCATTTTGATTCTCTAAGTTCTACGTTCCGTTAAGTTAAGTTAAGTTGCCATAATCAGGCTTTAACACCTCACCAATCTCCTAGCAACATCCAACAAGTGTTGCATAGCAGGGTTGTTGCGAATATTCGCATTCGCAACTGCGGAGCTTCCGCATTAATTTTAACATTCGCATTCGCAGAAATCAATGCGGATCTTTTGCGAATGCGAATATTGAAGGGACCGAAAATTTCAGTTATTATACCCGAGCGCACTTGTGCACAAGGGTATTATAACTTTGTTCACATAACGGTTGTTTGTAACAGGCAAAACGAATCGAGATAGATATAGACAAATGTATACATAAATGATCAGAATGAAAAGTGAAATCGATTAAGCGGTGACTGTCTGTCCGTCCGTCCGTCTGTGCACACGATAACTCGAGTAAAAATTGAGATATCTTAACGAAACTTGGTACGTGGACTTCTTTTGGGCACAGGACGAATGGTATTGAAAATGGGCGAAATCGGACAATAACCACGCCTACCT
>NW_016157145.1:508872-514796 GCF_001687245.7 Rhagoletis zephyria | reverse complement strand
AATTTATACACCCCGGATTATCTGTAGCGGTAGCTTTCGGAAAGGTGGAAAACATATATTTAATAATTGCGCCGGGTATTTAATGTTCGGCTCCGCCCGAACTTAGACTTTCTTACTTGTTTTTTTTACGAGTTAACCTTGGCCAAATATTTTTTATTCCGAAATAAAAGTACTTTCCGCTTATCCAAATTAAACAAGTTTGGTATCCAATGAAAGAGGACTTAAATAGCTTTAGAACTTAAATGTCTAAAAGAGGAAAGCCACACATTGAAAAATATTTCAATAAAAAATGTTAATTAATTACTATTGAACAAACATTGGGTCAGGTATGTATTTACATAAATTTCTTTAGTATTAAGTTATAAAAAAATATAAATAGAGGTGGTAACCTTCATTCGATATTTCTGTTTAAAAGCTATTTCAGTCCTCTTTTTTTGGATACCAAACTTGTTTAATTTGGATAAGCGGTTTCTTTATTATCCGGATAGGACGTTTATTTCGGAATAAAAAATATTAGGCCAAAATTTAACTCGGAAAAAATTAACTGTTATTTTCGGTCCCTGGAATATTGTGCAAGTGCACAGACGTCTAACCAGTCACAGAAGAAAGCATTAAAAATGAGTTATAAAAACTAAAACGCTGATGACGTGACAAATTCCGAAACAACCAAAATAATGACAATGAAGAATTCTTTCGAAAAAAAACGGTGTTTAAACAACGATTGTGCCATGATGCTAGATTGTGAAGATGAAAGTCAGGAGGATACATCCGACATTTGCAGCCCCGATGAAATTCTCAAAAAGCAAATATTGCACCGCAATAAAAATAAATAAATATAACTGAAAGTCCTCTCAACTGGTGCAGTGTCGAAAGGGATTTAAAATTTTTCCAAGTTTCAAGTTTTTCAAGTTTGTCGCCTCGAGCGAGTAGTTATATAGTGGCGCAGGTTTGATTTACGATTTACTAAAAAAACATTGTCTTATCATGAGTTTAATTTTCCCCCAAACCGGTTCACTTTTCACGTTTGGTTTTCATGTACATATTTACTATGGGCGGAATACAAATTTTCGGGCGAATTCAGCGTACATGCATAATTGTTTAGGTATGTAAATATATGTATGCAGATATTTAAATGCCGGTTTGCTATTCGCGCGACAAACTTTTTTAAAAACGAAGTAAATTAGTACAAATTGTTAGTAATTTTCATTAGAGTTAGAATAACTCCTTTCACTAAATGGCTTTTAGAAACTTTAACGAGACCTTAACTTATTTTATTTTATTCATTTTAGTGCAGTTTTGACAAAATGTTCTTGCTAAAAAATCTTTTGTTACACTACTTTATTTTATTCCTTTGATTGTAGAAGTTAAATGAAAGCTTGTTTTTAAAAAATATTTTTTTACATTATTTTATTAAATGCTTTAGTTGAAGCGCACATCAAGGGCTTATTTGCGAGCAGCAAGGCAGCGCTTCTTTCTAATGACACACAATGTTAAAATACAATGAAGTGTGAAATTAGGAAGGGAGCGCTTACTGCTGAATATGGAGCGCTCCAATAGAACTAATGGATTAATATTTATTTAATATCAAGCCAATATGCCAAAATGCGGGTACAAACAATTATTGACTATTTAATATCGGATCACGATCCTGGGCACAACGATTAAATAGAAACCCTTAAGTGGGGTGCGAAACAAACTGGCGAAGGTTTTTATTACATTTTATAAGGAACATTTTTATTTTTCATATTCTGTGTTTAAAAATTTACCTCTGAAAAATGCAGAGCTGATTTAAAGGACAGTTTAAAAAATAAAGGACAAAAGGCGTCCTTTATTTTGAAAAAAATTATAAAGGACAGGGGTATAAAATAAAGGACTGTCCTTTAAAATAAAGGCAGGATGATCACCGTACCCACACTTAAACTTTATATTCTTTCTAACTCAAATAGGCTCAGAAAATAAAACTTACGTAGAAAAAAAAACGCGAGAATACTATTATTTCAAAAAGGAACGAGTCCGAAAGAAGCAGAATAAGAAGGTAAACGAAGAAGATTTTATGATAAATAATAAAATCTAGTACTATTATTAACCTTCAAAATGCACTCTCGAATGGTGTTATAAGATTTTTCCTTCAAGAGTTACGGCCACTTAAATTGCCGTGTCCTCGAATCTGACATCACCAAACCAATTTCGAAGATTGATCGAAAGGAAACGGATCGCAGAATACCAAAGTTGCCAAACGGAGAAAATTTCGATTCGAGTCGAAATGCAGAATAGGGCTGAATAGTCTGAAAATACAAAAAAAAATGCATTAATGAAATCTTATACACATTAAATAAATAAATTTCAATAATTCGTTTACCATTTCACAAACCGAATTACCAAGAAATAGAAACTCACCGCGATGCGATACAGAAATAAAAACCAACAGGGCTGCATTTTCTTGGTAAACACAAGCGATCAGAGCAAACTGATCCGCAAAATTATTTTGTGAAAAAGTGATATGATAGTTGAAACACATGATTATCACATTAACTCATAAGTGCAAATTATTTTTAGTTGCATATAATTGTATTACCTTAGCCTTTTTTTTAATGTATTCTAATATTCATTATTTTGGGACCCAAAAGCAACCATGCGCTCAATTTCTTGTGGGGAAATTTGGTCCCCATAAAGGACTTTCACCACGAAACAGCTACAAAAACAAAAACCTTTTCTACTGGTATACTGTGCTCATAAGGGCCACAGATACTCGGCCCAATCGCGAAATTCACATGAACAAATATTCCCAAAAATTATAAAGCAAAACAAAAACAATTTTTCCCAACTCGTTTTTGTTTTGCATGTTAAAGTATGGGAACAATTTATTCACATGGAATTAGCGATAGGGCGGACTGTTTTCAAAGATGGGAATCGCAAACACCAAAAATAAATATTTATTTATTAAAAACATTAAAATTTTATCGTTCACTTCTTTAGCGTTTGTTTTTGTTTTGGAAAATTATAAAGTCAACTCAAAGTAAAAGAATCAACATTGAAATGCGACAAAACAAAAAGAACAAGAACTTCGTTGATAAGCAAAACTCTCGGAAGCCAATAATTGCATCATGATTTGTTTTCAAATAAAATAAATTGTAAAACAAATTTTAAGCTCAACTAATATTTTCACCTTGCACAATTTGAGAGTATTTTCTTATCACCGTCAACTATAGTTTCTAAACTTTCTAGTGTTGGAAGGCAAGTTTGGTCCTTGTTTAATACTTGCCGCACGTTGATATTGATACGTGAAAAATTTAAGTACTTTTTAAAGGGTGACCAGTACGATTCGTCGGCAACTTTTTGGTACAACAATGTGTCTATTCCAAACGCATTTTTTTCTGTTACAAATTCGGGTCCGATTTTCGGTTTTTTACAACTCGGAGGATGTGAAGTTTTTGCGGTCGTTGTAGGTACTAAATTATTCCACGGTTCATCCCGAGCTTTCATTACTCGGGGTACTGCATGATAGAATAGACGTGATTCACCAGACATTACAAGCACATCTCCGCTGCGTAAGTAAATGGCTAAAGGTGTAACTTCTTTCGTTTTTCCACCAATTAAAAATATAGCTGTTTGTCCGAAGCTAAATTAAAAGCAAAAATATAAGACTTTAACCAAATATTAGACATAAAAGTTGCATCAAACCTTATCGAAAATAAAGGCGCCGTCCTGTTAGGTTCTGAATGATCAGTATGAGCAGACAGGGTTGTGCCTATTGGATAAAAATTAACAATAGCTGCTTGTGCTTCATAGTCTTGAAAACCTAAGGCATTCGCAAAATACGCACTAAGCGACGCAAGGTCTTTCGGGAATTCACCATGTTTTTCTTCTGCGTACTTTTTTGAATCCCAATCGTGGTGGTATCCAAGCGTAGACCACCGCATTGAAATGCTCATTCGACGAACTTCATCTGGATCGCTACATTTTTGAAGAGCACACCACCAATCTTTTAATACATCGTTGGGAAAAAGGTGCGGGTTAAGATTATTTATATTTGGATGTCGGGGGTAATCTTGAACACATCGACTAATCCAGTAACGTTTTCCTTGTAAGGTGAATGGGTTCCGTATTACAATAATGCCTGAAGAGGAGAGTGCGAAGCAGAGCCATTTCTTCGCTGGTTCTAAACCAGGAAAATGCTCAATTATATCTTGAGAACTTAGATCTATCCGTCTAACCTACGAATCCATAAAATTTTATAACGAAATTGAATGTTCAGTCGTCCCGTAAAACTCACCTCCGCAGTTGACGGTTTGCTATCGAGATCAATTACAGAGCTAAAGTCCGGCAAAGGAGATTTTCTTTTAAAATATTTAAAGCTCTCTGTAAACATTCCAATATAGCCAAAACAGTTAACTAGAAATGCCGAAAATAGGAATGGCAAAGTCCACTTCGAATTTCGACCAAAATCGACTTTTTATTCCTGAAAGTCGAATTTTAGTGATCGACTTTCAGTTTATGGAAGTCGACTTTTCACTTTCGACTCTCGACTTTTTTTTAAATTTATTTGCCAATAAAAACTAATCTTCCGACAAGCTCGCAGAGTGCTGTTTGGTCGTATTTAAAAAAAAAGTTGTCAATAAACCTGAAGTGAAATGTGAAGTGTGGTAGCGAAATGAATTTTAATGACAGTACAACAGTACAAATCATTTAAGAGCAGCGCATTAAATTATTATACGAAAACCAATTCCTCAAATTTGTTAATCGTTTGTCTCCACAATCTACAGTTAATAATGAGGTAAGATAAACATATTATATTATTATTATATTTATTTTAACAATTTCATGCAACAAAGTTTTTCTGCTGAGTTTATGTAAGTTTTTACAAACAGTCTTTGGTTCGAATTTGACCAATCCGTAAGGTATAAAATTTTAAACACCGCTAAAAACGTTGTTGGTAGGATTCCAGTTAATATGCGACATTAGTCGTGTGGATAGTCCCAATCCACCAGCTGTCTGGGCTACTCCCATATTTATCCATGCTTATAAAGTGGCACATATATTTCTACCAATACCCGCCAATTCTGCTCCATCGGAAAGGTCGCATTTTTCAAAATTCGTCCGTAATTACCAAATATTGATTCAAAATTTTTTAGAATTTTTTTTTGTGAGAATCAAAAATTTTTTTTCAAAAATTTTCATGCTGTACAACTGGAACAATTTTCGAAATTTTTAAAAATCCTTTAGTGTCTATTTTTTTTTTTTTACCTAGCATTGAATTTCACTAAATTACAGTTTATTCTAAAGACCACTGGTAAATCATGATATTTTTGGCGTATTCTGACTCCTATATTTATAGCTAATATATGAATTAAATGCAGTGTACTTAATACATTTTCTTTTATTAAAAAAGTCGAACAAAGTCGACTTTTCTTCGTGGATCGGTCGACTGTGCAGAGTTGATCAAAAAGTCGAAAGTCGAACTACCCTAGCCGAAAAAAACATCGATGCGTCAAAAATATCGATGTTTTGCTTCGATGCATCGAAAATTATTCACTTGTCCTGGGACCATGAACCAACGACTACAGATCACCTAATCAGCCATCGTTGTATTTGTAATCGATTTTCAGAAAAAAGTTTTCGTAGCGTTTTTGACGTTTTTCGGTTTTGTTTACACCGTCTTCTACCTCTTCGTAGTGATTTTTTAGCGATTGAATGTGTTTTCTGCAGCGATTTTAATTATAAATTTTGGTTTATTACATATTTATGATATAAAATAAAGTGCTGTGTGATCGGAATAAGTTTGTGCGTATGTTTGGTTTGCCAAAAGGCGTAAATTTGCGTGAAAAGTGGGTGCACGTTTGTGGCCAGAACGTTGGCATTGAAAAATCGACCCGTGGTAATGATATGCGATTGTAAAACACTTTCAATCATGAAAACCATATTTT